>NC_141675.1:153846730-153999230 GCF_028749965.1 Puma concolor | reverse complement strand
TGCCCGTTTCAGAAGGTGAGAAGAGAGGGCCGGACTGTTTGTTTGGAAGTGATGTGGAAGTAAGAACAGCCGCAGCAGCCCTGCCTTTCTTCGGATCAGGAGATTGGTCTCTCTGCTGGGCGTTTGTTAACTAGTTCAGTCCCTGTGTCTTTTATGAACTATGTAGTGCTGTTGCCCATTTTACTCAGGGCAACTCTGCAGCCGGGAGAGGTGAAAACCACTCGCTGATGTAAAATTGTGCTCTTGGTAAGTGGGGATTGATGAAACATTGAACGTGAGGCAGCCAAAGCTAAGATGAAAGGTATTTGGTGTGATTGGAACTTGTGAAGTGGAAAAAGTTTCAGAGGCTGAGAGTCGGTGATGGGTTTGCATACCTTAGGGCGCTGGTAGAGTTTAGTCTGAGCTCATGTAAAGAAAGTATTTTAGTGTCCGCTGTTGGTGTATGTCGATTGCGGGGTGGGGGGGGGGGTGGTGGTCACTGATGGGAATGTGTTCTGCTCGTGCCGGTGCTGAGGCTGGACCCAGGTCCCTGCTCTAACGTGAGAGCCCCGCGCATTCACTGCCGTCCTCCTTCCGAGTTAGTAGGAATTCTGGACTTCAGTTGTTTAAAATGTTGAGCATTTCGTTCCTTTACACATACTTGTAGAGATTAAAGGAGTACTTCTCATTTTTAATTTTTAGATTCTCCATCACAAGACCATGGACAAAGCAGAAAGGTTTCCAGGAAAAGGGTCTGCTCCAGTGACTCAGACAGCAATTCCAAGGTGAAGAAGAAGTCCTCAAAAGCCAAAACGCGACCCCTCAGGACTCCTCGAAGAAGTGCCAGCACCGCCGCCGGTAAGATCAAGCTCATGAGCGACGCGGAAGACGGCAGTTCGGGCAGCGTGTGCACTAGAAGCCGACACGGGAGGAAGAAGCCCGTCCCTGCCGCCTGTGCCTCTTCGGCCCCAAAGATGGGGAGCGATTCGGAGGGAGCCGCAAGCTGTGAAGTGCCGGACGAGCCGTGTGCTTGCGGAGGGGGCCCGGGAGGCGGCCCTGCGGGTCCGGAGGGCCACTCCGACTCGGAAGGTGCGCGCAGTTCCGAGCGCGGGGGCAGGCGCGCCCGGGGCCCCAGGGCGGACGGGGCGCCTCCCCAAACCAGGCGTTCCTCCGCCGGGTCTTCAGGGGAAGAGTCGAAAAGCCATATTCCAGGGGGCGAGACCGGCAGGAAGAAGGTTTCCGCGGAGGCCGCTTCGGGGCAGAAAGCGGCTGCGGAGCCCAGCTTCGAGGAGGAGCTGAGTTACGGGCTGCGCAGGTGGAACGGCCGGCGGCTCCGGACCTACGGGAAGGCGCCGCTGCGGGGGGCGGCGGCGGCGGCGGCGGCGGCGGCGGCGGGGGCGGGGGCGGAAGCCGAGGCTGGGCGCAAGAGGATGCGCCCGGATCCGGGGGAGGCGCCGGGAACCGCGGCGCGGGGGGCGGCCCGGGGCGCGCGCGCCCCCAGCCCCAGGTCCGCGTCCGAGCCGGCCTCCGCCACCGAGTCCGACGGGGACTGTGCCGACGACGCGAACACCAAAAAGAGGAAAACGAAGGGAAAAGCAAAGGCCGCCGGAAAAGGTAAAGCCTGTGCGGCCGCCGCGTCCCGAAGCGCGCGGCGGCAGAGACAGAGCAAACGGCCCAGGTTGAGTGTGGACGATAACGACTGGGAAGATCTGGACTATGCAAAGTCGAAAAGAGGGCTTCGGCGCTCGAAAATAAAAACGAGGAATCAGGGCAGAAGGACCGTGAGATACCACGATGGGGATGATGACAGAAGCTTAGAGAACGGGATAGATTTTGATGATTGCACCTTATGACCTTGAGAGAAAACCAGTTCATTCGAAGAGGAAATGGACTGGAATTTATGGTGAAAGCTGGCTGTTGAAATTATTTTTTGTCCTACAATTCAGGGAATATATTTATATTTTTCTATGAAAAGTTATGAATGTGACTAAATCATGACTGTTATTTTTATTTGCACTTGCTTGCCTTTGTAGCAGCGTTCAGCACAGGTGCCAAAATATGCTTCATTTTGGGGGCAGATCTACTTTGACAGTATTGAACTACAGAGAGCAAGGATTTGAAGTATGTTCAACACTAGACATCCTGGTTGTCAAAACCAATAAGCATTACTTTCACGGTAGCAAGTGTCATGCAGTCATTTGCTGAGTGCGTCCAGAGGTGGTAGTTTCTAACCCCTGTTCTGTTGTCGTAGAACAATTTCACCCGTGGCCTATGTTTACAGATTCTTCATAAATATTATGTGCATACTGACGGATCGATCATGGGAGGTGTAACCATGATTAGTAGGCGAGGTACCTACCACTTTTTTTTTTTTTTTTTCCTTTTCTTTTCTTTTATTTCCCTGGCTACTTGAGCAGAATGCATTATACCAGATTTGGTCATTTTCATTCAAATGGTTTCTCTCCAAATGCTGTTGGGTCTTTTCTCTGTTTTTCTTTATTTTTAAGGAAAATGTCATCACTTTTATTTTATAAACTTGAATTTATAAAGTGCTGGTAAATTATTTTTTAAAATGTTTGGATTGTATATTTTAAACCTCGAAGGCCCCAAGCATAGCCCTGGCATTTTCTTTTAAATTGTGCACTAACAGAATGCTATATAATTTGTCTTTCCGAGATCTCCTGATTTCTATGTAAGGGATTTAACCAAAATCTTGGTCTTCCATAGTCTTACTCTGTGAAATAGAGGAGTTTGTGTGCCTTAGATTTAGGAAAAGTGTGTTCTTTAATAGAGTGTACAGGGCCAAGAGAGTATTTAAATTATACGTAGATTCCCCCCCCCCCCCCCCCATTTCCATTGAGATTGTAGAGTTCAGTTTTGTTAAGAGTGCAATCGCAAATCTCATCTATATAGGGAAATAGTTCAATGTCATTCTCCACCTCTCTGTTTTAGCTTACTGCTGCCATGTGCAATCCCGAGCATTCTTTGCGGGGGCAACTCAGTGCATCTTTTGTTAGTGACCCCTAGTTTAAGAAACTGTCTTGTGTTGTGGGAGAAGACTTTTGGAATCCATTCAAAGTGAAACTTCTATCACATCATCAAATACCATAGTACACTTATTTTTGAGCCAAATATTTTTGCTTGATAGGTTGTGCTACTCCGTAGAGTGTAGGTGGCCATTCCTAGCTTGTTTGTGCCTGAAGATGGACTTGATTCCAATGGTTTACATATTTCGTAGCTGAGGAGTATGTTGCAGTACTCCTACCTCTGTTATTTATTGGCCCTGTGTTTGGTGTCAGACAAAATTAATCCTCTTCTCCTGTGTATGCTTAAGGTGGCAGATACGGAAAAGCATCAGACTCTGGTATCAATGTTAGAGAATGTTCTTAAGTTTGTTACTTTTTAGTCATCTATTCTATTTGACATGGTAGAAGGTACTTTCTATTCTGATGTAAGGGGAAGGATGTTTTTGGACATTACCAACCGAGACAGGTGGGATACCTGTCTCTTCTTTGGTTGTTTGGAGAGCTGTCGCCGCTTCAAAACTATGATGCTCTTCTTCTCAAAGCTTGTGTTGAGGGTATAGTACAGAGAGTGATTCAGGAGAATTGTCCTTGACTATTGACCTGAAGAAATTAATGGAATGTTCTTTACTTCCCTAGTTTTAAGAAATGGTGATAGATGTCATTTCCATTAATTTATTTAAACTCTTCTTAAGCTTCTCTGTTTTATATCTATTCTCAGGGTTATAACTCCATGTTTACCATCATCTGCAAAAAGGTACCAAAAAAATCCATAAATAAAAATATAGAATACATTCTAAATCTATAAATTATTTTGTAAGGTGATACTTTGATCATTTAGGCTTCATCGGTAGAACTATTCTTAATCTTTTGGCCTGAGTTAACTGGTCATAGATTGGCTGGTCAACCAATTACTGATTTTTCTTTCTGTCCAAAATGGTTAGACCTTTGTATATAGAAAGCAGTGTTTTGGTTTCATCCGGGGAAAAAAAAAAACCAAGAATTTGTCCTGGTGACTTTGAAGGCATGGTTGACAGTGGTAGCTTCTCCAGTTCTGAAGTAAAACTAAGGGATTATAGTGAGAATCATTTTTATGGGTTTTTTTGGTCATGGTGCTATTCCTAAGGTTAACTTTGAATATGTGACACACACTCCTAAGTACTTTAAGGAAAATTAATAAATAATTAATAGTTCAAAATGTTTACATTGAGCACTAGAACATGTTTGACTTTTTTTCTACTTTATGCGAATTGCGCAGGGATTTAATGCACGGATGTACTTTAATGTGTTTGGGATCAGTTTGTATTTTCTTGTGAAAAAGACAAAAGGTTGCAAATTGAATGTGAACTGATCCAGAAGTAAGTGCTATCTGGCTTTCCATTGCACTTGAAGTAACTTGATGGTGTACATGAAAACAAACCAGAACGAAACTACTGTGGTCGTGTATGTCCAAAGCCCTATGATTTTATTCCTTTATGGTTGGAAAAAGGTCTGTGGTTATCAGACTTGATTTTTGATTCCTTCTAAAGTATTAAGGAAAAAAGATGTCAAACATTTAAAAAATAGCTGAGGTTTAAAAAGCATTTTTTTCGTATCATACTTATTTTAAAAGGGTATACTGACAATGTGTAGTAACTTCTGAATAAAAGGGAAAGTGTATCCCATTTTCAGATACTTCTTAGGGTGGTCGTTCTCCCTTTTTTATTTTTAGGGGAAAATCTCTGATTAAATCCTTTTTCAATTTAGAAATGCTTGGAAAGAATGATAAAGCATTTATTCACAGCTTCTCAGTTACAACATAAGAGTTTCTTCTAAATAGTAGAGAGTCGTACCTAAAAAAGCAAATTAATTTTATAATATGAAAATGGGGAGAAGAATTTCTGTTCGGGGAAAAGGCACTCCAGAACCTGGAATTGCAAATGGAAAAGGAGATCTGAAGCCAAAAGAAATGCCATCTTGAAAGTATTACTGTCCCTAAATAATAAGACCTGTCACTGAATCTTCATGCTCCATTGGTTAATGACATCTTAGGTAAAACATTCTTAGAAGCCTCCCTACTTAGAAGGGTTCCTACTACATCCCCTGTCCCTCTCCTAGCCTTTTAAAATAACCAGAACACAGAATGTATTAACTAAAGTGTAGTGCTTTAAAAAACCAAATTGAAAGGATTTTAATCTCTTTTGTCAGTGCACATTGAACTTGATCGTGCCGCTTGAAAACAATGAGGTTTGTGTGTCAGTAGAATGCAAGAGAGTTGTTCAAGGCGCTCACGATATTTTTAGTTTTCCTTCCTACTCTACCGTATTGTTTTTTTTGAGTAACTTTTAAATGGCTAGAACAGGTCGGGTGTGCCTTGCCCTTTATAGCTGAACTATCAGCTCCACCCTTTTTGTCCGCATTAAGTCAGCGTATTTACTTTCTCACGCACCTTGTAGTTGTCCACAAACACTTCAGCACCTTACACTGTATGGAACTTGTAGTTCAGTTATCTCGTGGTATGATGGAATGCACCAGAGCGCCTTCACTGCGGAAGAACTTTCCATTATTACCTAAGTCGATCTCTCAACTCCCGCTGTGGATAACAGCAAATAATAAAGCAGAAACCGTAAGAAATTTGCAGCTTCACTGTTTAAGACTGTCTTGATTCCAGTATTTGGGAACAAAGACCAAACCCAAGTATAATTTATCAAAGCCAGGGAGAAAATGGAACATTGTGGAAAAATCTAGTCCAACCAGATTAGCACATGCTAATACCACTTTGGTAGCTCAAAATTGTGAATTAATGGAGAGGATTAAAGTGTAAAGACTATAATGGCAAGGGCTGTGTTGTCTTTTCTCACGTTTTGAGTTTTTCGTAGCTATTTTCTTAAACTGTAGATGTTGCCTTAAGGGTATGTGGGAATTCTCAAAGTTGAGAGATTTTTACCAGTTCCTGATAATCTGCCACGCTGGTTCCTAATACATTGTTAATTTGGTAGAAAAATATGAAGACCTTTTCCTGGTGTCTCCTCAAGGATTGCTTGTGTGGATCTGATATAGGGACGTTGGCTGGGGCCAGTTATAACATCGGGGTCTTACAGATCTGCAGGCTCTCTGTCTTTGGCAGCCTGTAAGTAACTGTAGACTGTTTGTCAGGACTGATAGCTTCACTGAATTTAATTGTCAGTGTTTCCATATACTTTCTGGTCATACTTTAGTTTTTAAGGTAATTTGAAGGTAAGTTTTATCATTTATTAAAACCTCTGTTGGGAATTTGGGCTCCTAAAGAGGCTTCTGACTGACCCAGCTGGAACGAGACGGCCAGCTAGAGTTTGCCTGGACCACAAGCGGCCAGCCTGGCCTACGGGGATGTTGTTTAGAAGTTATTACCCTTTTTGATCAGTGGCTAAATGTCGAAAGTGATCTTTCATTTTTAATATATTGAAGGTAATTTTCTAGGTGCTGATCCTCGCTTAGTCCTTGGACCATACGCACACATTCAGCTCACCTATGAAACTCTAACCGTTTCACTGGGGCCAGACAAAAAGGCAGATCTTTAGAAGATTTTCCACTCGCACACAAGATCTTTCAAAACTTTAACTTTCTAAATAAACTCATTACCATGCCTGACTCTCGGTTGGTATCTAGGAACCAGTTTAATTTTTTTTAGTTACTAAAAGAGTATAATAAACTTAATGTTATCCTACTGACAAGTAAAAGGTTTTTTCTTTCCTTTTTTAAACTACTTCAAGCCTTCTAGCTGATTCATTCCATAAGGTCTGCAGGAGGCAGCCAATTTCCCTTGCAACTTATCTTTACGGTTTCTCAAACAGCTTACTGTCCACTTGTGATTAGTTTCTCAAGCAGGCAGAACACGGGGCCACACCGTGTTGGATGGGCCAGGAGGACTGAAGGGAGACTAGAGACGGGCTTGAAAGGGGGTTGGTGTGGGATTGTCTGTGCCCTGCTGCTTCTCTTCGGTGAAGTAATAAAGTAGTCGAAAACCAGTGTTTATTTCTGATACCCTCTCCTGCCAAACAGTTCGAAATGCTCTGAGAGCTATCTAAAGTTTACTAAACAGATAGATACAGGATCGTTGAATTCATACTTGATAGAACTTTTATCAGATTTTTAGAAAAAACTCGTAGTCACCACAAGTCTTTGAGAATCGTAAGAATGACTGTCACCGGTTAACTTTGTTAAAGACAAGAGAGCTGTATAGCGATGAGCTACTCAGCCGTAGAGGCAGAACAAAACCAAGTTCTGTGGTGCCCATCACGGAGTGTGCTGCATTTATTCAACCATAAGAATGACCAAGCTGGCGAAGAACAACTCTTGATTAGGGAATTATTTCTGACAAGCTCAGGATCCCATGTGGCCCCAGTGTAGAGGCTGACTTCTCAGTGTTAACCAACTCACCCGGAAAATAGAAGTGTTCCGTTCTGGGAGTTACAGGGAACACATTAGTCTACGATCATCCTCTACAGAGACTTTCCCGTGTATGGGATCTTTTTGGAAACTTACGCTTTTGGAGGGATGACTATCAGTGACAAATGCTGTTTGTTTCCTGAGTTTTGATCATTTTATTATCAGTGAAGGGCAGACAGTGAAAAAAGGGCATCTCAGACTGACTCTGTCAAAAGCCTTGCTTGAGGGAGGTGGTTGTGTTTTGCAACTAAAAGGTTTCTCCTCTGTGGATTGATAACCCGCCGCAGCAGCCACTGACCTCACCACTGACCTCAGTACGTCAAAAGTATGTAAAATAGGCTAGCACATTTTCATTTTCAGACGTGCTTTCATCATCTTCCATTCTCAGATTTGTTTTTAATACTGCAGTTAAAAGGCGATGAGATTAAAATTTTTCATGCTTCTATAGCAGTGATGTGAAGTTTATTCTGGGTTTAGGAAGACAGTTTTGTATTAAGTATCATAATTGGAATATGATTAGTCCTTAACACATAGAAGCTTAGAGATGCTTGCTTTGACTCAAAACGGATGTCTGCATCCAAGTTCCTATTCACCACAGAGCGTCTTAGAATACAGTGATCTGGGCGTTAGAATTAAAGTGGTCCCCCAGGTGAACTGTGATGGAGTGCTACTATGCATGCACGTTTGCATGCACGTTTTCATTCCACGAATGAGGTTTTTGCCATCCCCCAATAGGGAGTCATTTATAGGAAAGCAGCAGTGCCTCAGGCTCTCACTGCTCCAGGACACGTGACTCACCAAGCCCCACCAAGACCTGCTAGGACAGTTCGACTTGGGGGACTGTACTGACTGGTTAGTATTAAGTGACACTGTCCCATATGTATTGTTAGAGTAGTGGCCTCCAAAATTTTTAAGCTTGTACCCTGACCTCTAGATTGGACTTCTCTCTAACCCTGAATTATCCTGTATATATTTGTAAAAACGATTTGTAGTTTTCTCAAGGAGAGTAAAGCACTTTATAATTTGCCAAGTTCTCAGTAATAAAATTGACCCCGACTTATGTGTACATATTATTTTTTAACAATTTCCCACACTGTCACTCTTCTGTGTTCCTCAGATTGCTTTTATCTTCACCCTGTGAGCTTTCCACTTTAGGTCTGAGGCTAGAGCTACGGCTCCATCAAGCTGGAGTGGCTGTCTACACTAGCACGGACTCTTCTCCCCCGTCTTGACGCACTAACTTATTGGAAGTTCAGATTTTCTTAAAGTACTTTTAAAAGCCTGATCAGTTTCTTCAATAGAATCTTAACTGTTTTCCCTCATTTTGGATTACAAATAAGCACTTATGCAAACGAGTTCGTGTTAGTATTTTACCAGGTTCCTAAACGGTCAATACAGGTACTGCCATCAGTACATCAAAAAGGAATTCATTGCTGCACCTGAAGTCCTTGTGTCCCAAAGAAATTCTTAGTTGCGATAGGATTTTCTCCATACTATCGACGTGTTGTCGAGATTGATCTGGTTGGCTGCTTTTAATGTTTCAACGCGCAAATGGATGTGGTTGAGTGACTCTGGTGTGTGTCCTCATCCCCACTGTAAGTCGAATTTCACCTTAATTTTGTTACACACTTAGAAAAGCCTCATTTGTCTGTCGTAGCATGTTAATTTGCCTTCTAGTATTTGCCTAACATTCACGTAATGTGCCGAGGGTTCATTTTGGATCGGGGGTTGCTTTGCAGAGACCGTAGTTCACACCAAGCATTCCCGAGAAGAGGCCCTTCCGGGCAAACGCCCTGCTCTTCAGGCCGCTTGTGCAAGCGAGGGCCCAGAGCCCGCCAGGCGGTGCTGCCCAACGGGCCGAGGGGATGAGCTCAGGCCGGTCAAGAAGTGCCGTTTTTGCAATGCCTGGTGACTTCCGTTGAACAAAACGTGTTACCTTTAGAAATAGGATTTCACTGGAAACGCATATACGGCACCTAATTGGCCAAAGGGCCTGCTGCACTTGGTGGGGGCGGGGGAGGGGGGTTGCTTTTAGGATAGCGGCTCCTCACCTGCTCCGGGGGAGCTCTGTCACGGGTCTTGGAGAAAGCACATCTTTGAAATGAGTGTCACAGAGTTAGGGCCAAATCTGAAGGGCTTTCCTTTCGAGAGCAGAAGACTTTTCCTCAATTCTCTACTCATGAACGTGTCAGTCAACAGAAGCCCGTTTTCACCTGCAACTCCTTTGCCCTTGGTGACGGAAGGGCAAACCTCTCCGTTCATAAAGGAAAAGCTGGGAAGGTTCACTGCGATAGAATAATAGCATCGCGTGATGGCCGACAGAACGAAATGAGCCCTCATTTTCTCGGCTTTTGTAGTGAAAGGGACCCAGTGGGAGAGAATGCAGACGTCAAGGGTGATCTATAGCCTGTTCTAACCGACTGCTGACTGTCTGGAAACTTGAGGTGCGGTCCTGCAAACTCACCCCCCGGCAAGACTTGTGTGCCTTTTCGATGGTTTTGGGTAGTTTGACTTAATGGCTGCAAGACCGGCTGGCCAGCTGATGAGGCCTAGCATTCAGGGGCTGATGCACTTTAGGTGCGTTTGAGATACAGGTTTTCCCACCACTGGCAAGTAGGGCACTCCTGGGAATCTTTCCTAAGCCCCAACAGCATAAAGCAGAGATGCAACTATGCCATTAACTTCTATGGGAAAAAACTGGGGTCATATGCAGACCCTGAAAAATGACCCGTCAGGCGTCTCTGATACCTTAGGACACGCTAACATGCACAAAGTCAGTGGAGGTCAGGCCCAGGTGCTCGGACAGTTCCAAGAGCTCTGGCAGCGGGGGAGGGGGCTTGGTGGGCGGTGCGCCTCTGGAAAACGTTGCTGTCAGAGCCAACACCGAACGCTGTTTGTGCTTTTCAGGCTTTTTCTTTCTTTCTTAGTGTTTGTTTATTCTTGAGAAAGAGAGACAGAGCATGAGCGGGGGAGGGGCAGAGCGAGAGAGGGAGACAGAATCCGAAGCAGGTTCCAGGCTCCGAGCTGTCAGCACAGACACCGATGTGGGGCTCGAACTCACCAACCGAACCGTGAGATCATGACCTGAGCCGAAGTCAGACACTTAACGACTGAGCCACCCAGGCGCCCCTTTTGGCTAGCAAAACCAGGCAGGTCTGTTGTAAAAGCGAGGTGACATCACGCAAACTTCCAAAAAGTGGAGAATGTCTGTACTTCTGCCCTAGAAGTGCACTGATCATTCCTGGATTTGAAATTTGCAAATGCAGCTTTGAGACCCAGGCAGAAATAAAAAGGATGTGAGCCCACCTAAGCTGGTAGACGCAGAGCGGTGGGCATAACATCATGTGACTTGGTACAACTGGGACGGATCCCCAGCCACACCGAGCAAGTTGCTTCTCCTTTTAGTCTTGCCTTTTGACAGTGGGGCCCCTCCAGTTTGTAGCTCTCAGCTACAGCAACACCTCCTCAAAGGGAGCTTTCCTTGCCCTTTCTAGAAGGTGTCCTCATGGCTCCCAACACTTTTTAGTCCTTACAGCAACTAGAGTTCCAGGTATAGAATTAGTTTGCTTTAGAATCCTTATCCTGATCCTCTGGGTGCCTGGCATATACCTTGCTGAGAAAATATCTGAATAATAAACGAAACCAGGATTTAAGAATTACAGTTAAATAAAATGCTCAAATAGCTGAAAAAATGGATCTAGGATTAAAACCATATTTTAGTTCTCTAAAATGAATAGGCAGTTCCTTTTTATCTGCCGGTTCATGTTTGTTTGACTAAAGGTGTTGGAATTAACACTTTCAGGACTGTCTTGAAGCAGAGCTGGTAACCGCGTCGTCATCGTCATGATGGCATTGCTTTCTCATTTAGGTTCCAGGAAAATTATCTCAAAGCTGATTGAATATCCTAAGCTAGTTCGACATAGACTTTTAGACACAATACCCAAAATTTAGTGCTTTATGATGCCACAGGTACCTTCTCAGAAGCCTGGTACTGTTTTAAGTGACTGTTCTCTTTCCAGATTGGAGAGTGTACCTGGTGGCACACTACTCAAGGCTTCCTTTTGTAGGTGTGGACGTGGGACTAGCATCACTGTTGATAATCACTTACGTTTTTTCCTTATTTGGCAGTGTGAATAGTTAAAAAAAATTTTTTTTAACGTTTATTTATTTTTGAGAGAGACAGCGTGCGAGCAGGGTAGGGGGAGAGAGAGAGGGAGACACAGAATCCGAAGCAGGCGCCAGGCTCTGAGCCGTCAGCGCAGAGCCCGACGCGAGGCTCGAACTCACGAACCACGAGATCATGACCGAGCTGAAGTCGGACGCCCAACCGACTGAGTCACCCGGGTGCCCCAATGAGTAGTTTTAAAACTTCCGATCTGGGGATTTGTTATTGAGGAACATAAGCAGCGGTAAAGTCTTGTGTTGCAAGTGGTTGCATTTATGTGAACTTTCACTCATTTTTCAGACTCTGTTCCCGGAGACAGAGAACCCAATACAAAAGTGAGAACGTGTAGGCAGCATCATCAGGATGCAGTGCAAATGCCTCATGAAATTCTGAAAGCAGAAATGGTACCTGAGAAAGTTCCCCGTAGATGTGCTACTGTGGCTGCAAATAAAATAAAAGTAGGAGTAATCTAAAGGAAAAGCTTTCAGGACCAGAAAATGTCTGGATTAGAAAGAGCAGCAGAAAACTGCCCCATCGAAGTGCGGCTGCTGTGGCTAAGGAAAAGTTACCGAATGTTTATAAAGAGGAGGATACAAGCATAAATTCAGGAAGTGAAAAAGAACCAGAAGGTATTAATAGCACAGCGCTTTTCTTAAGGCGTTCAGATCCTGGAAAGAAAAAGCACAATAATGACTAGGAAAATGTAGGAGTGATTTGAATTTGGATTCAATCAGGGATTGTATCTGATTGGACACAATCAGATACAAATAAACTGGCAGTTGCATTCTGCTCCTAGTTTGAAGTTAATCCCTTGTTGGCACTTTCTGAGGAATTTTCTTTTCTTTTTAATGTTTATTTTTGAGAGAGAGGTAGAGTGTGAATGGGGGAGGGGCAGAGAGAGAGGGAGACACAGAATCCGAAGCAGGTTCCAGGCTCAGAGCTGTCAGCACAGATCCCTACGCGGGGCTCGAACTCAAAGGCCCCGAGATCATGACCTGATCCGGAGTTGGACGCTTAAGCAACCGGTTGAGCCACCCAGGCGCCCCTCTGAGGAATTTTCTAAAAGCCATACTCCGGTGGGTCAAAGTGGGAGGAAACCTTCCTTGCAGTGGGCTCTTGCACAGAGACACATAACAGAGAATCCGGGGGTTGGGGGGTGTAATAGATTGTGGAGCCCGTAGTGGAGAGGTGGAAAGAAAAGGACAAATGGCCGGTCACAAGATTATTCCTGTTCAGAAAGGAAGGGTCTTGAAGAAATCTCTTGGTTCCTTAGAGGAACATAATGGAAAGTGTACAGGGTCTGTACCTTCAGGGACTGGAAAAAAAAATGTCAAAATCGCAACCTGATGCTAATTTTAAGCCTTTTGCATTAGAGAATAAAAATTTAGACCACCATAGCTACGGTGTTTACTAAAGTAAGAGGGAAAAAATATTAACGCATGTTTCAAGAGGAAGTACCATGGAGCCAATTTGACTTTTGAGCGAACCAAATACCTAAGTAAGATCCAGTCCCTGCAATTCACAACCTCACAACTCTAAAACAACTTAAACTGGAAGGACCTGGGGATTGAATGATGTGGAGGTTGATGATCGAGTTCTGAAGTGGAGTGTTGGAAATGCGCAGTTAGTAAAAACCCATCAATGTCTTATTTTGTTTATAATCTTGGAATTCGTACTGAATGGCGACCACTTGATGTGACTAATTCAGGGAATATATATTTTTCTATGAAGGCTATGAATGTGACTATCACAACTTCTTTTCCTCACTTTTCCTTTCACATAACTGCATTTACAGTGATGCCAAAATGTACCTCATTATGAGGCAAGGTCTTAGTTTTAACCAGTTAATAATAAAAGGTATAGATTAAGATCAAGACAGTCATATTTTTGGATGATAGTGACATCCTCTTAGGTTTCTTTTCAGCACCTTAAAAATCAGTACTGTGTGAACACTTTGAGCAAATTGGTTACAGTTTCATCACAACAAACTTTACTGGCAGCATGTGGGCTATTTCATTGTGGCCTTTGCTAGGATTAGAAAATCTGATCTTGATACTATAAAGAATTTCTTTGCGATGAGGTTTAATTTGTTGTTAATAGGTATTTGTTGAAATTAAGATCACCAGATTAAATGAACGCACTGTTAATCTTAACATAGTAACATGCTATTGGAGAAGTGAATTGTTAGAAGCAAGTTGTTTTCCCATTTAAAAATATCTGTGAATATTAATATATGATTTGCATGTGTAAATCTGAAAAGGTGAAATATAGAAACCTATGGGTTTCTATTCCATCTTCATTAAAAGACTAATGTAATGCATATATTTTGGTTATACAGACAGACCCAAGTGTCTAGATTACTTGAGAAATTTGTTTGTGGTTGCATGTCTCCTTAAGAAAAAGGCTTTTTGTCGTTTATTTTCCTCTCTCTTAGCATAAGCCAGAATATTTCTAACCTACAGAGTCTGTGTCCTTTGCTCTCTGTTTATAGTGTACTTTCATCAGAAATACTGATACCAGTATCTTGTTACTAGTACAGGTGAGAAAGGGAAGAATTCCTAATAAATTGCTAATATTTTTAGGTGCATGGGGTTTGATTTTTGATTGCTAATGAACTGTTTAAACCTATTTCCGCTCCCATATTTACCCTTAATTTTGTGGAAATTTCTTATTGGGGATGTTATATCCTTAACAAATACCATAATATGAAAATATTTAAGTCTCAGTTAAGACTATTTTATGCAAAATTTCTTGACAATTTCAGTGTAATCAAAGAATTTGTTTTGAATTTATGATGTTCTCTGATGGGCTTAATTTCCGCCAGTACTTGAGACGGTGTCACCAGCGATCTTTCCAAATGGAATCTCTTTGCTGAATTAGTATTTAAATTGAACATATCTTTGCCTTTTTAAAAAGTGCTTGGCCTAAATTTATTGTAACTGCATGAAATAAGCATTTGTTTAAAACTTAACATTATTGTAAAACTCTCTGAAATGTATGCAGAATTTAAACCATGGCCAAATGTATTACCCTACTCCTAATTTTAATCAGCTTTCTAGAAATGATCTCTTCATAATGTAATTGTAAAAGCAAATCGAGCTTAAATTTTACTGGTTAAAAATGGCAAGTTACTTTATTGGACAAAAGGATTAAGTCACAGTGATACCCAAACATTCTTTTTATTCTGCAATTCAGTCCTTCTCTAAAACAACCCACCCGTATAAATGCAGCTTAAAAATACCACATTGGTGGGGCACCTGGGGGGCTCAGTCCGTTAGGCGTCTGACTTCAGCCCAGGTCCTGATCTCACGGCTGTGAGTTCAAGTCCCACATCAGACTCTGCTGACAGCTCAGAGCCTGGAGCCTGCTTCAGATTCTGTGTCTCCCTTTCTCTCTCTGCCCCTCCCCTGCTCATGCTCTGTCTCTCTCAAAAATAAATAAACATTTAAAAAAATTAAAAAAAAATACCACATTGGTAATCTTACTCCGTAAGTACACCCAAACTTTCCCAAGCTCTTACGGGATAGCACTTTGGTCATTCTTTATACTGAAATATTCAAATTTTGCTTCAAAACCCAAACATTTATTTTGCTGGAATGTGTAAAACCGCTAAAACTGATTCAGTGTAGATGCTTTTGTCGATCGTATTTCTCCACGTCTTAAAACAAGGTATTTCTAGCAGCTTCCTGAGATTTGTTTGATTACCTCCAGAGGTTCCGCCTGCCCCCAAACTAGTACTGAACTCTGTGCTTCTCGGCAGCATTCCAAAATGTGAGCAGTGCCACGTGTTTTCAGTACGACTACGTGTAGGTGAAGGGTCTGTGTCGCTCGCCACCCTGGACCCCGTCACTTAAAGTGTCCGCAGTTGCGCCTCGCGCCCGCCCGGAACAGTGTCCGGCGATGGGTCCTCCGCCGCGCCCCGAGGAAAGAGAACCGGCTCGAAAGCAACTGCACACTCTGCTTATTCGTGAAAGGCTACTTAAAGCGAAAATAAATTTTGTATTGGAAATGGCCACGTTTTAAAAAAAGAAGTAACTATTTTTGCATTCTCATAAACTCTTTTAGATCGGCTTGACAATCATCAGCTTTTGAAGTGTGAATTCTTATTGCCAGAGTAAAAGTCGCATTTTATACCACCACGAAGCGCTGTATTTCTTCCCGCCCTCGGTCCGCAGCCCGGTGCTTAATACGGCAAAGCTGCGCCTCCAGGAAGACGGACTCGGGGTGAGGGAAGGAAGGGCGGCTGAGCCGGCTTCTCCCGGGTCGGTCACCGGCCCAGGCCCCACGCCGCGGGCCCCGCCCCCGCCGCCGGCTCGCCTCTCTAGCCCGCAGTCATCCGGCCTCTCGGTGCCGCTGCGGACACAACCTGCGGGAGAAGACGCTCGGGATTGGCGCGGCCTCAGGCACCCGGCGCGCGTGCGCGGGGGCGTGGCGTGAGGGCGGAGTTCAGGGGCGCGGGGGCGGTGCAGGGGGCGTGGCGGCGCGGGGCGCATGCGCTGAGCCGGCGCGCCGCGGTTAGCCTGGGAAGGTGGCGGGGTGGGTATGGCGGCCACGTTCTTCGGAGAGGTGGTGAAGGCGCCGTGCCGAGCCGGGACGGAAGACCAGGAGGAAGAGGAGGACGAGAGGAGGGAGACGGCCGAGGACAGGGAGGTGCGGCGGCAGCTGGCGCGGAAGAGGTGAGGTCCTGGGCGCAGGACCCTGGGGCTTGCGACCGGTCCGCAGCCCCGCTCTGCCTAGGGCTCGCCCGGCACAACCTGCCCGGGGTTCAGCGGGGGGCCTCGGCGCGGCCGGCAGAGCCAGACCGCGGCCTCGCTGGGCCCTCCCTCTGCGTGGACTTGGGAGCACTCGTGACGTGTTCCCGGGCTGCGGTGCCGTCGCTGGGCCCCGCGGTCGTCGCGTGTTTGGTTCGTGGACTTAAGACAGCTCTCTCAAAAGCCTCTTTATCCTCCGCCCCACTCTTCGTTAGCATCGGTATCGGCAGCAGGTGGATGATCTGTCTCTTTAAAAACACAATTATTTCCAAACACACATAGGTTGGAGAAAGTAGTAAAGTGACCCTTCATCCCTACCCAGTCATGTAAATTCAGCAGTTAATGAAGATTTTGCCGCATTTATCTCCCGCCACCCCGAGTGACCATAGCCTTTCACCTCGACATTTTTCAGAATGCACCTCAAACGATATAGGCACTTTCTTGCATATGCTGTTATAACCCCTAACAAAATTAATAATTCCTGTTACCATTTAATAGTCCGTGCATGATCAGATTTATTCAGTAATCTCAAACATGATGTTCACAGTGTGTTTGTGTAAATCAAAATCCTGACAAGGTCCACACATTACCTTTGGACTTTTCTGTCTCTTGAGATGCCCATCATTTAGAGCAGCCCCTTCTCACCCGTGCTGAGAGACGTGTCCTGTAGGGTGTCCCACACTCTGGATTTGTCTGATCTAACGTGTGTGTCCATTACCTGCCTTTCCTGTAAATGGATGTACCTTTTAGAGGCGTGGTCAGGTGCAAGTTCAATATTTTGCTGGCAAGAATGCTTCCGCAGTGGTGCTTGGTGTTTCTTGTTGCCGACTGTGACCCAGTCGTCCCACTTTTAGGGATGCTAAGATTGATTGATTGGTCAGTGGGTCAGGTGGATAGCCTGATCTTCATTGTGGAGTTCTCCGTGAGTTTTGCATCAGGTGGTTTTATCTGTTAGTTATTGTTGCTCCAACCTGTTGTTTCCTTTCAATTGTAATTACATTCTTTATGAAATTAGAGTTTGCATGTTACCTATTATAAGACGTATTTATAGTACCCTTTTTCTCCTTATATGGTGCTAAGTATATTTAAGTTGTTTTAGTTTTGTTTTTTGTTTCTTGTGTTAGGGAGGTGCGGCTCTTTCGAAGACAAACAAAAACATCTTTGGAAGTTTCTCTGCTGGAAAAATATCCTTGCTCCAAGTTCATAATTGCTATAGGAAATAATGCAGTAGGTGAGTGGAAATATGTTAGACTGAACCTTTTGTTGAAAGAGCAAAATCCAAAGTTACTTATTGCTTTCCATCATAAAAGATTTCAAATGTCTGTTACTTTTTTTTTTTTTTAATTTTTTTTTTTCAAAGTTTATTTATTTTTGGGATAGAGAGAGACAGAGCATGAACGGGGGAGGGGCAGAGAGAGAGGGAGACACAGAATGGGGAACAGGCTCCAGGCTCTGAGCCATCAGCCCAGAGCCTGACGCGGGGCTCGAACTCACGGACCGTGAGATCATGACCTGGCTGAAGTCGGATGCTTAACCGACTGCGCCACCCAGGCGCCCCTGTCTGTTACTTTTTTAGAAAAAGTCATAGCAGAGTAACTTTGTATCTGAGTAAAGTCTATGCCTCCTCATGTGACACCAATAAGACTTAAAGGAAGTGTTCTTGGGGCTCCTGGGTGGCTCAGTGGTTGAGTTTCCCTTATGGCTCAGGTCATGATCTCATGGTCTTGTGAGTTCGAGCCCCGAGTCGGGCTCTGTGCTGACAGCTCGGAGCCTGGAGCCTGCTTCAGATTCTGTGTCTCCCTCTCTCTCTGACCTTCCCCTGTTCATGCTCTGTCTCTCTCTGTCTCAAAAATAAATAAATATTTAAAAAAAAATTTTTTTAAGTATTAAAAAAAAAATTGATAAAAGAAGTGTTCTTAGCTCCAGGAGGTTGTAAATTCTGGGAACTGGGTTTATAGTGTGTTGAGGTATCCAGATTTCTTTAGACTCCTGGGTCTGTGTGGGGCCGACTTGGAGGAACAGAGGTGGCATGTGTACATGGCCCCCTTGCACCAGTGGTTCTTCATGGTGTTTGAATTAACAGGCTCTTGATAGCACGATGAGAACCCTAAAAGTAACTATGATCGCTCACAATTCTGAGCGTTCCGTTGCTAACGTTTTTGAGCCCTCAAGTTTGAAGGCCTGTTCATGGATGCCTGCATCTGATAGGTTAATGTTAGCACAGAGCAGAGTTCGTCCAGAACAATGTACACGTGCACGTGCACAAACCTGTGTAGTTTTAGCCAGTTCACAGGCTGGGGGGAGAGCCTTCGGGGTCTCCAGTGAAGTAGACCCCTTGCCCTGTAAGGTAGCCCCAGTGCTTGGAGGACATCATTAGGTACATGGTCTATAACTACGGACTCATTGACGTAAAATGCTCCTGGCCTGGAATTTTCCCGCAAGTGGTACATTGTGAGTGTGAGGTAAAGTCCGACAGTAAACCTGTGTCCTCAGTTCCTGCCTCTAATGTGTATTTGGGGGCAGTAGCCTTTAACTTCCTGAGGCCTCAGTTTCCTTTCCTGCAAAAGGGTGGTGTAAGGTCAGTGGTCTTAATGGCTCTTGTAGCTCTAGAATTCTAGGGTAACTTGGAACTGTTCTTTACTGTAGAAAATGCAGCTTGCAGAACCAAGCACTAACTCAATGTGAATTGTTTTTCACAGCATTTTTGTCGTCATTTGTTATGAATTCAGGAGTCTGGGAAGAAGTCGGTTGTGCCAAACTCTGGAATGAATGGTGTAGAACAACGGACACCGTACATCTTTCCCCGACGGATGCCTTTTGTGTGTTTTATCATCTAAAATCGAATCCCTCGGTATGTGGGGATTGCTCGTATGCTTCAGAAGTAGTTGTTTAGCATTGTTCATGTGGTGTCCGTTTGAAGTCTGTGTTCCTTTACCTCTGCTGTTGGGCTGAGGAATTCTGCCTGTAGGCAGTGCTAGTAAGCACTCTTGTTTACGTGAATAGCAACAGGATATATACAGTGTGTTGATAAAGTTCCTAGGAAATTCGGAGATCGCTTTGGTAGGAAAAAACCATAAACAGTAGACATTCAGACCTTGCGCTCATTCACAAAATTCTCTCAGCGTGCAACTCTTAAGTGTGCAAAACCGTGTTCACTCTGAGAAAGCAGGGGGTTGTCCTTTGTTGCTGTGTACCCAGTGTTCAGCAAATGCCTGGTTCATGCTGGAAGCTCCATTAACGTTTGCTGAACAAATGGAAGCTGTATGCGTTCTCAGCACAATTCTCTGGACATCGAGCTTCTCCCCTGTCCTGATTTGTCCTGATTTGTTAAGTCCGAAAAGTCATTCTGGAGCTGATGCTAAGGAATTTCCTCGTGTCCTGTGCATTTGAATCCTAATCTTGGGTCCATTCAGAGGACACGGCCCAGTGGGCAGTTTGAGCGATGAATCAGGCAGATGAGGTGGCCAGGCAGGTGACGTGTGTCCCCACCTGCTTGTCTGACAGAGTCCCGTTCCACAGCTGCTGAACACTTGAACAAGGGCCAGGGCAGGGGTCCCAAACAATGGAAGAAGTCACTAATTCTAAAATATTAGAATGTGGCTTCTTTCAAAAGGTAAGGGTTCCACATGTTAGCCTTTTAAAATGTAAAGTTTGATTTTGTAATAGTTAACTGTGTTTTTTTTTAACATGTAATCCAAAGCCATTTAAGTTTGTGAGGATTTTTATACACATCCAGCATTTATAGGAAATAACGAAACTAAGCATGTTTTCGATTTGATCTTTAGTTGGAAATATTTCACTTTAGAATGGGTTGTGAAGGTCAGGTAGGAGAAATTTCTGTCCCTTCGTCTGGTCGTACCATTTATCACTCAGCTCTCTCTTGATTATGCAGAACCTGCGTGTGTAGTTCATTATGTATCCAGTCTTTGTCTTTTCCCCTATCGCCAGGCACCGTTTCCCGCCCGCCCCCCCCCCCCCCCCCCCCCCCCGTGCTTCCCTTGGGTAATTAAGTGTCAGCATTTCTGGCAATATTTTAATGGATGTTGTTGAGTTCAGCGGATAATATCATTCCATGAGTATTAATAATCAAGAATCCATCATTTTATGGCATGGGGTCATTACAGATTACTTCATTTTGACCATATGGTTTGGAACTTGGTTTCTAAAATAATACCATCTTCACAGGCACCGGAACCGTTCTAGAATGCCATTTGGGCTGAGGTGCTGTCAGGCTATCATTCACTCTGATAGCTCCTAGTGTTTGTGTAATGCTTACATTTTATAGTGTTTACGTTTATTTTGCATTCGGTCTTCTTGGTGTGTGACCCCCCCAGAAGGGCAACAGGACTGATAATGCCTGTGCTGTAAAGAAGATGCTGGCAGCATTTACTGGTAGTATCTTCAGGGTCTCCGGTGCGAGCTCTTGCGGTCACTCTGTCGCTGCGTACCTTATTCTCGTGTTAAGTGCCAGCAGTGGCTTGATTCTTAAATTTTAAAGATAAATGAGTAAGCCAATAGCAGTGCAGAAAGACACGTGTTGTCTAAAGGTTATATTAGGATTCAAATGGTAATGTAAATGATAGTTTGGGGTGTGTGTACAAGTCGTTTGACCTGACAGAATACTTGGAATGTGATTTTCCAGGTCTTGCTCTGTCAGTGCAGCTGCTATGTTGCTGAAGACCAGCAGTATCAGTGGCTGGACAAGGTAAGAGAGAAGTGAAGGCTGGCCTGTGGTCACACCGAGTGACGTTTCTTAGGCGTTCTGTATCTTGACGCTTGAACCTACATAGCTAAGTACTGGAACAGGAGAAGTCTTTGTTGTTGTTTTTTTTTTCTAAAAGATATTGTAGCAATCTATTACAAAATTCGAAGAATAAACACTCATTTAACAAATGTAATCAGCAATGTGCTGAAGATTGTGGGTCACAGAAGCCTAAAGCATCTTGTGATTCTTCCCATCCACCGTATTGTGACCTTCGAAAGAGAAACAGGCTACTGACAAGAAACGGAACCGGGTCATGGCCAGGGGCAGAAAACTGTCAGCAGTGCTGACAGTGTTGGCTGGAGATGCCCCGAGTTGGGAGGCAGGAAATGGGTGTGAGCTGGATTCAGGGGGTTAGCACCCAGCTGCTGCTTGCTCCAAATTCCAAGATATTACATCCGTTTTTCTTAGCATTAGGATAAATTAATTGAGGCTTCATTTTGTGGGAAAATTGTGCACATAGTATGTGCCCAATAAAACATTTTTCAGGGGCACCTGGTTGGCTCGGTCGTTTAAGCGTCGGACTTCGGCTCAGGTCATGATCTCATGGTTCGTGGATTCGAGCCCTGCGTCGGGCGCTGTGCTGACAGCTCAGAGCTTAGAGCCTGCTTGGGATTCTGTGTCTCCTTCACTCTCTGCTCCTCCCCGTTCATGCTCTGTCTCTCAAAAATAAATAAATGTTAAAAAGAATTAAAAAAGAAAATCATTTTTCAGTAAAGAATTTAGGAGTTTTAGAGAATAATCATGATTCTGGTAGTTGCATATTATTATTATTTTTAAACAATTAATTTATTTTTGAAAGAGAGAGAAGAGAGGAGCGGGCAGAGAGAGAGAATCCCAACCAGGCTGTGCATTGTCAGCGCAGAGCCCAATGCAGGGCTCGAACCCGCAAACTGAGATTGTGACCCGAGCCGAAACCAAGAGTCAGATGTTTAACCAACTGAGCCACCCAGGTGCCCCCAGTTGCATATTATTTTTAAAGGAAGTAGGTCTCATATATATCTTAGTAACATTTCAGCTTAAATCTTAGATATATTTTTGTATAGCTGTTAAAATTAAATTCATTAGAAATAAGAAATTTGGTGTATGCCTGTTTCAGACCAGATTGGCATACTTAGAAACATTTATTAAAAGTTATTAAATACATTTTATTAAATGAGGAATTATTTAAGAAGGTCTTTGACCCTTCCCATGATCCTGTATGTGATTTTGTGTTTTGTACCAATATTTATTTTTCTAGGGAGAGAGTCCCTAGCTTTCCTCAGATCTCAGAAGGGCAGGAAACTGCTGTGTTAATTCGTGTTTTTTGATTTAAGTAGGATGACTGTTAACGTCAAAAATATTTTATTATTTTTGTACTGCAGAGCACCTTTTCTCTTCCAGACTTAAAAAACTTTTTAATCAGTATTTTTTTTTTTTTCCTGCGGGACACTCTTTGGGTCCCCCTACTGTTTGGTTCATGTCAGCCACAAAATCCTAATAATCACACATAGTCTAACAGAGTGCTCAAGTGTGAATTCAGACTATAGGTATTACAGGGAGGATGATAAATTAGGCCTTGTGAGTAATGTTGTTTTTCTTTTTTTTTAATTAAAAAAATTTTAAATTTATTTTTGAGAGAGACAGTGCAAGCAGGGCAGGGGCAGAGAGAGACACCGAATCTGAAGCAGATTCCAGCCTCTGAGCTGTCAGCACAGAGCCCAATGTGGGCCTCGAACTCATGAACCATGAAATCATGACCGTGCCGAAGTCAGGTGCTCAACCAACTGAGCCACCCAGGCACCCCAGTAATGTATCTTAAATGGGATATACCTGCTGACAGATGTATATTGTGTTAACTATTTTTTGTTTGTTTACAGATTTGTGATATGATGAAATTAGGCTTACAAATCCTTTATGACACATAGAATCTTTAGTTCTGTTGTTATTGTTTGAAAAGCCATTCTCTTTTCATAAAATATTTTCCAAAGTGGCCTAAAGTCTCCTTTTTTTTCTTTAAAAAATAGCTGCTTTTTTTGGGTTTACATCACCATAGATTTTAAAGGCTGGAAGGGTCCTTGGAAATTCATGAAATAGAAACTTGGGAGGAAATAAAGGTCTAGAGTGATTGAAACTTGCCTACAATCGAAATAGTGAACTTAATCATTTGCACTGATACAGCACTATTATGCATACAACTTGCAGCTTAGAAACGTCTTCATTAGAAAGTGTTCTAGAACACATCAGTACATGGATTAGAGAAAGGGGATCGCTTCCTTTTGCTGATAGACTCCTATTCTGAAGGTAGCTTGCAAGTAAAGTCGTGTTTAGAAATAACCTCTCTTAGTCGAGATCTCATAGTCAAGTGGCAGGTCCACTCTCCGTGCCAGTCCTGGTTATCCCCGCAGCTGCTCTGGCCGGTGTGTTCCTGACTTCCATTTACTACAGGTTGCAGTTCCCTCAGGTGGGTGGGCAGTACTGTCGTTCTTAGTTCACAGATGAGGAAAGTGACGTAGAAAATCACCAAGCTAGACCGTGACAGAACCGAGATCACGCCCAGGTGAGGGGACAGCAAAGCACGTACTGTGTATTTCAGTGGACGCCTCCACCTCGCAAGGCACGGTGAATGGTGTTGGGTAAACAGCTAGAGGCATGTTTCTATTCCGTAACAAAATTAGAGATGTCTTTTAACTTGGGGTCACTTTTGCTAGGTCTTTGGCTCTTGTCCAAGGAGGAACATGCAAGTGACTGTGCTCACGTGTCGACATGTTACTGACTATAAAACCGCAGAATCTACCAGCAGCCTCCATTCTCCTTTCCTGAAAGCCCTAAAAACAGAGAATTTCAAAGAGCCTCCGTGCTGTTCACTGCTAGAACAACCAAATATTGTGCATGATCTTCCTGCCGCAGGTGGTATTAAAATTTGTAATATTTACTTTACAGCTTATTATTGTTGAATTGGTTATTTGACTGTTGGAGGTCTTTTTAAAGTAGTTTTTGATGATGACTGATACCAGTGTTCTGCTGTTTGTCTTTAATGTCTGTTGTTGCTAGTAGGCTGTGTTTGATGTGAGTTTTAACATTTTCCAGACACACAGTTCCCACACGAGAGCAGCTCAGAGTTCTTAATTAACTGCTAGGCTTCAGAGTTGCTCTGTGTCTTTTTGGTCCGTGATAACTCATCATGCAGGCCAGTGTTAGATGTAAATTGTTGGTGCACAAAAAGTTGGTAAAGTATGTTTTAATTGTCGACATAGAAGTCTCCAGAAACTGAATCGTAGTAGTATTGTCAATATTTTATTTTTTACTCCTGTTGTTAATTATACCCTAGCATCGTGTCAAAATGAGATTGTCAGTTACTTTTCAGTAGCTGATATGTTATATGATTGCTATTTGTTAATAAGTAAAAGTTTTTTCCCCCCGTTAAATGTTAGGTTTACTAGAATAAGTGGCTAAGTATTTTACATTGTGCACTATGTATTTATTATTTACTTTTAATTTATTATATGCAGCAAAATTTTAATCTTGAAGTTACTTAAGATGTGTCTCTGTTTTCAGGAAGTGCAAAATAAACTGTTTATAAACGCAAGAAATTACTTAGGAAGATAAATTAGCTTTGAAAGAACATATGCATTGTAAGGAGTTTAATATGGCAGTAAACACTTTGATTAAGGGAGGCAACAGAGACAACTGTTTTTAAAAGTAGACTTTTTTGTATAGAGATGTTTAGTTTAAAAATCACATAGTAGAAGACTTCAATGGTTTTTTCCCTTGTATGACTCATAGTTCTGAGTTACTGCCAAGTGTGGAAAATCCCTGCGATTCTGTACTTGTGCTATACTGACGTGATGAAGTTAGACCTCATTACAGTTGGAGCTTTTAAGCCTGTCCTTTCTTCCAGAAGCTTGAAAGGTTTGGTTAAGGTAAGGTTTTCACTCACTGACTTAATAGCTGAGTTGCCACGAACTTAGTAACAGGTGTGAATTTCTGGTACCAATGCAAAACCCAAGCAACACTTAGAGATCCTTTTTTCTCAGAATAAAGCTTTCTAGTCCGGCACGTTGAGTGGGCCCGTCACCCTCTTTTAGATGTGCTCCTGTAACTCGAGAACTGTTTTCCCACTTTCTCATGGTAGATCCTTGCAGTGTATGGATATAAATCCCAGGCGGCTATGTAGAAAGATGGTTTCACTGTTCAGGAGGTTTCTGTAACTAACTCATTTGGAAGGTTGTAATGTTTAAGAAGGCAGTCGACGGGGCGCCTGGGTGGCGCAGTCGGTTAAGCGTCCGACTTCAGCCAGGTCACGATCTCGCGGTCCGTGAGTTCGAGCCCCGCGTCAGGCTCTGGGCTGATGGCTCAGAGCCTGGAGCCTGTTTCCGATTCTGTGTCTCCCTCTCTCTCTGCCCCTCCCCCGTTCATGCTCTGTCTCTCTCTGTCCCAAAAATAAATAAACGTTGAAAAAAAAAAATTTTTTTTTAAATAAATAAAAAAGAAGGCAGTCGTGAGCACAGCAGGGATCAGATTATCACCGTTGATTCACTTAATTTTGCGTGGGGCTGGCTGCTCTTGGTGCGTGTGTCGTGGGCTCTTTCCCAGGAAGGTTCGCGCTGGGACGTGTGCACAAGTTTGCCTGTGGTTGCTGGTAGTTGAGGACCCCGCCCCCCTCCTGTCCCCGAGGGGCTTGCTGAAAGTGCAGGGACCCTGGTGAAGAACTTCTCTCTTACAGGGAAGAGACTGCAACAGTGTTCACAGTGCAAGTCCTGTTTTATTCTAGAATGGCCATTGGCGTTAAGACACCTTTTTGGGCACGTTCTGTTGGGGTTAGCTCTTAAATTAGTTTGCTTGCTAGGTGGTCAGCTCTGTGGGAATGGACCGCGTTTCTCCATTTCGGTACTCCCCCCCCCCGTCATGTACCTGGCATGTAGGAGGATGCCCGGTCGTTTGTTGAATTATTAGGAATAAAACCGGAAAACGAATGTAATCCAAGCATAATTTCAAATTACCGGGAGTCATGAGCGGTTCTCTAGTTAGCACCACTTCCAGAGCACATACTAATAGTCGGTTCGTGTCTGTAGTGAACGCATAGGCTCTTCCCACTGCCTGGTGAGTGCGGGCCGTGGCTGGTCTGTCCCTGCTGTCGTGCCCAGCCTTGGCCCGCAGGTGGCGGAGGGGGCAGTGGCACAGGCGACTGTGATGCCAGTCAGGGCAGGGGAGGGGGAAGGAGGGAGGGAGAGGAGGAGGGGATGAGGCTCGTTTGGGGTGAGGCTGGCACTTTGGTTGGATCTGAGAGATGGATGGATCCCCGTGGGTAGTGGCGTGTGCAGGGGGGCGTGTGCAGAGGGGTGCGTGCAGAGGAGCGTGCAGAGGGGTGTGCAGGGGGTGGCTGGGAGTGCAGAAGGGGGCAGGCTCGGGGCACCTTTGAGGAGGGCGGGGCAGAGTTGGAATTGGGGGCGCAGGGGCGAGAGAGCTCCCGTGGGAGAGAGGCCGGACCAGTGTGTGTGGAGGCCCTGTGGCACCCCCAGCGGGTTTGGGGCAGGGGGAGGACATGCTTAGATGTTTCCTCTGCGGGAACACGGAGATGCGCTGTCGCGGTCAGGTGCTCCGTTGATGTCCTGAGCCTGTGGGGTTGGAGTGGGTGGGTTCCTTGTAACCGAGTTCTCCATCTCCCTGTATTAACAACTTTTTTCTCTTCTTCCAGAATATTCCCCAGAGCACAGAGATACTGAAGAAGTTGATGACAACAAATGAGATTCAGAGTAACATTTACACGTGATTCCAGAGGTGGTTTTGTACAGTGTGTTATTACCCACCCGTTCCTTTAAAGGGAGCTGCGTGTCCCGTTTTGTTGGTTCCTTTTTTTCCAAGGGGGTCTTTTGAGGGTGTTCAAACAGAATAAACTTATTTTAAATTCATTGTAGTTTTAGTTCCTTTCTTTGGTGATATAAGCCAGATGTTTTCTTGTATCCACTAGGTGGGAGTGTTGTTTTTTATTTGAATATTTTACAGTAATATAGATTTTTAAAAAGCCACAGCTAACAGGTTTTATTAATACATAGGTATAGTTACTTTAGTGCAAAAATTCTGTGTGGGTTTTTTTTTTTTTTTTGCGTGTATGGGTAAAAATTGACAGGGTAACAAGGTTCTATATTTGCTCAAAATGAAACAAAAAGAAATGAGCATTTCCTCACTTTTCAGTACCACCTGACGGTGGCCTCTGCGCAGACTTTTCCGGGCCTGGTACAGCTCCCACTGTGCCGTGGCCCCAGCACCATGGGGATTGCCGTCGTTAGGATGTGGGGGGAGTCCTGAGCTCCATGTAGCTGAGCCACGACGTAAGACCACACACTAAACTGCATTGGTGAACGCAGATTTTCAAATGTTGGAGTTGAGAAATGCTTCTCATCTCTTTTTCATCTTCTTAGTTACGGAATCGTTTGTATGTTACGGATTTAGACCGCGTCCTTGTACCTCCCAGATGGGCTGGGGTGGGGACATGGCTCCCCACTCTCACTGCCCCTGGCCTTGCGTGCGGCGCACGTGAATGTGCCCTTGTGTGGGACGTTGCAGTATCCTCCTCGTTGCAGAAGTGGATGCATCCGTTCAGAAGTGTGTTTGCAGAGCCCGATGGTGGCTTTGGGGGTCTCGTCTGGAGCCTTTTCTTGCACTGCAGGTTAGTGTGGTAACGAACACAGAGCGACCTTAGAAATGAGCAAATCCCAGGCCGTCCCCTACCGGCTGTGTGGCTGTGGGTAGATGCCGTAAGGCCCTTGGGAGCCCCAGTTTTCTCATCTGTAAACTGCAGATAGAACCAGAAAGGAAAATTAACGAGTTAATGGAAGTGTGCAGTAAGCGTTTCTTCCTTCAGGTGTCCGTTTTTCATCTGCTCAGTGAGGAAGAATCTGTCTGCTTGTGTGGTTGGGTGGTTGTAAATATAAACATACAAAAATGGCTTTTGATGAACAGGAGGATGGTACTTCCGCGTGCACATGCCTGTGTGCCTGTCCCGAGGGTCCCGACTGCCCGGTGCAGCCAGGATAGAGCGACAGGCACTGCCCTCCCCCCCACCGTCCCTTCTCAGTACTGCATGCCGAACTCAAGAACCACGATTCTTGGCAACATAACGGCCAGGAGTGGTGTAGTTGGGGGAGGTGTGCAGCGAGTGGTTGGGTTCATCACTATTGGGCGGGGGGCTTGTAAAACGTTCCTTACTTTGCACTGAGATTCATTAAGAGTAACAGATCAGTAACTCTTCAGAGACCTAGAATCTGTCGTTCTATTCATATGAGTAAGTCACTGATGTGAACGGTGGTGGTTTCTGGAGAAGAGTGATCAGGATGAACCGAAATGGTCACCTACGATGCTGACGTCTCTCTTTTTAATGCCAGCGGACACTCCTTTCTGAACCGTATTCAAGTCCTGTGATCTTTAATTTGGGCTGGGGAGCGGGGCAGAGAGGAGGATGTGCCGGAACGATGAGGAGAGAGCGTCCGCACTGCCGGCCGCCCACAGCCCTGGTTGTTCAGGGTCCACGCGGATCGCTCACAGGTGCGCTCCCCGCAAGGTGCCCTCAAGGAAAGCTCAGGTGAGGCTTGCTCGGGAGCCTGCAGCAACAGGAGGCGCTGTCGCCTGTCGTACCTTCCGCAGGGTGTAGCGTCTTAATGTCATTACCCGACTTCAGAGTGTCTGGGTGCTGGGTGTCTGAGCTGTGGGCCACCACCCCTCACGTGAAATCCGGTTGCCACAAACGTTTTTGAGTGTGAAAAGCACCAGTGGCTCCGATCTGGTGACCTATTTAAGGAACCCTCTGGTGCTGCTGAAATCTACTGTTTATGGCCACAAATGGGAGCCTCGCGGTATTCTCTGCAGGTTACGTTTTGCCTAGTGAAGGCCACGACACGGTCACCCCATTACTGATTCGGGAAAGGAAAGGAGGGAGGCGAAGGGCACATCATTCTGAGTGTCGTCGACATGGCTCACAAGAGACAGGTGAGCCCTGGTTCCTGCGAATTCACCTATGCCGTCTGGGTCCACTAAGCAGATCTGGGGGAGAGAGAGGAGAGGGTTTTCACAGAGGCCAGGTCAGTGCAGTTTCTTGTGTGAACGTCAGTTTTGCTTACTTAGAAACAGGACCGAAGAGTTACTAAGCCTCCCTCCCCCTTCTCCGTCCGCGTTGCCGTTTCGGGGTGCTGTTAGTCCCCTGCAACCCGGACTGCATCCTGGAAGAGGAGCTCCTGTGACTGAGCCCAGGGAGGGGGACCGTGCCGCGCCTGACACTGCCTGGACACGTTTACAGTTGTCATTTCATACCGTCCTTGGAACAGGCCGAGGAAGAGCCCCTGGAGTTTGGGCCCCACGGGGTCCAGCCCTGGTGAGGGCTGGACTTAAGCAGCTTGGCTTTTCCTACAAAACTGCCTGCCCGAGGCTGGGAATGCAGGGCTCCTGGGCCTCACCGCTGGAACCATCCAGAAGACTGGAAACCCAGTGACCAGAGATGGCTCAGCCTCCCAGGGATGGAACTGATCCGAAAGAACCAGGTTCCCCACCTCAGCAGCCCCACATCTCAAGTCCCAGGTGTGGCTCTGGGCACGGAGCGGCAGCTGGGGTCCCTCCCACCGCGGGCTTCTGGGGGCGTCTTGCACTCGGCCCTCCACCTGGCCCTCCCGACGCTCATCCCCTTGTCCGTTCAGAAGTCTCTGTGGGAACTGTTTCCTGCTGTGCCAGTTGGGGAGCTGAGGGTCTGAGTCCCTGCTGGAAAGGAAGCCACAGGGCGTGTGGGCCGCGGTGCAGGAAGATGCCAGGCGAGGGATCTTTGCGGGCGTTCAGTTAAGCGTAACGGACCAGAAGTCTGAGAGCTGGCGGCAGAACTGCGCCCTAGACGCAATACGGCATTTGACAGCGTCTTCCTGGAATGTCAAGTCCTCTGGACGAGCCTGGTGAGGCCCGGCCAGGAGCTGCTGAAATGCCAGGGCGGCCGTCCCAGGGCATGTCCGCCCACCGCCCTGAGTCAGAATCCAGACAGCGCTACCCGCTAGGCCTGGCCCGCAGACCCGGTGGCGGACGCAAGGTACCAGCCAGCCCGGCCGAGACGAGCTCCATCCAGGCTGCTTTCTAAGCTCATCCCAGAAGAGGCTGGGTTCCTCTGTCCACCCCAGAATGCCTCCAACTTCAGGAGATGCGGGGCCTGGGCAAGGCCCCAGAATCGGCGGGCACGCTGGCCTACCCTGTCCCTGAGCTGCTGGCCTGCGGTGGGGTCCGTGGGCGCCCCCGAGGCCTTCTCACCCCCCGGACTCGCGATGGTTTTGCTCTGCGAGTGCGCCGAATGGTGGGGGTCTCCACTGGGGCAAATGCGGGCCTTTGATGTTTGTAACAAAACAACCTGTCTCTTCGGTTGCCATGTGGCTGCCAGACTGAGCATTGCTGGCGATTACTCAGAAATTCCGCTGCCTGTTCTAAACGGCCAGAGTGCTGGATTTAAACCACATATTAATAACTTGGCTGTCTGCTCAATCTCATAATATTAAATGTGAGGTTGTTCATGTATTCGTGTCTACACATTGTGAAACCGTTATTAAACATGACCCACACCAAAATAGCTCAGAGTGTATTTATTTCAAAGGAAACAGAATGATTTACGTTGAATCCTCATAGCTGCAGTGAACTTTAAAGGTATCTTGAGGAAAGGATAAAAGGCCATGCAATTACTACAAGTTCACAGAAATGTTGGGACTTTTAAGATATGAAGTCCTTTTTATTTAGAAAGTTTTAGATGTTATTTATAACCAGAAAAGCATTTCTGCTTTTTGACTGATGATCTGCTTAGGTTTTTGATTGAATCTTCATTTTCTTTCTCTCCCTAGGATGTTGTATTTCCATTCACAAACATGCTTACTTCTCTCCTGTTCTAGAACCTTCTCTCTCTTTTTTTTTAAGTTTATTTTGAAAGAGAGACGGCACAGATGGGGGAGAGGCAGAGAGAGAGAATCCCAAGCAGGCTCTGAGCTGCCAGCATAGAGCCCGATGGGGGGCTTGAACCCACGAACCACGAGATCATGATCTGAGCCGAAACCAAGAGTCAGACGCTTAACCAACTCGCTTCTAGAACCTTCTTTCGGTCCTGCTGAAGAAGGACCTGGAGCCATCTTCCCACCTCCGGCCCCCTGGCTTCTGGTGCTTCTGGAACAACAGTCTGTGCTGGTATGCGGTGCGGTGTGTCTGCCCTAGCTCACCGGGTCCAACTGCTCTCAGATGGCGCGCTCGCCCATTCTCAGACTAGCCTGTCAGGTCCGCAGAAGGCTTGTTTTAGTGCCACACTGGTTTTCTCATCAGCCCCGGTGCCCCTGTGTCCCCCCTTCCACTCCCTGTTACCATGCCCCCAGAGGACAGTCCCCTTGTGATCTGGGAATCCTGCCATTCCTGTTTGTCAGATCAACTCCAAAGAGCTGATCCCTGTTCAGGCTCCTTGTTCATCCAGATTACTGTATCTTTCCCACCCTACCTGCCGCTTTTTTCAAGACTCAGCTACGTGCTGCCTTTTCCAAAAGCTGCCCCTACCCGCTCAGCCAGTAACCGTCCGTTCGGCCTCTGGATGTCCATGGAGCTGGACAGCCGGACAGCACGCGTTCCTGGCTCCCTAGCAGCTGAGCCATCTGGATGGACGAGCTCGAGGGTGGGGGAGACGCTCTGTCAGGACTTTGGGGAACTCACTGGGCAGGAACAAAGATGAGAGGGTGGAGAGTCAGCCCTGGAAGACGTGGCCGTGAACTTACACCATGTTCAGGTAAGAATTCTCGGCAGGTAAGAGTTACGGACCTGAAGCCAGAAGCCACCATTGTAGCAGAGATGAGAGAACAGTGAGGGCTTTCCCACAATTGGGAAGTGGGATTTTAGCCACAGCAATTCAGGATTATCATGAGTTTCTCTGTGAGTAGAAATCAGAGCAAAATATCAGAACACGCCCCGCTGGAGAAGAAAGATCTATGTATCTCGAGTGCACTCCATGCCCACACCTGACTGGCCACACAAGTCAGGTTTCCTGTGGCTGGATTATCATTTCTCCTTTGGGCCCACATTCCACCAGCGACAGGAACTAAATCTGTGTCAGTTCAGAGAGAGTCCTTTTCCCAGGGTGTCCCGGGGGACAGTGAGGCACTGACTTGGGCCTCAGGGCAGGGGTCACACTGAGAAGGCCTGTCCCGGCTTCTCCCGCCAGTGTCCGGGGACATGGGCTTCCACTTGATCCGTGTTCTCCATTCTCCAGGGGTTAGCTCAGCCACATGGGGGTGCAGTCAAGTGTGCCCAGCTTGCTGGGGTGTCTGGGGATGGGGAGGGCTGTTTCAGGGCCACCCTCTGACACTGCAGAGGGGCATGCCTTCTGCTCCTGTGTCGGGGGACTCAGTCTCTTGTAGTTCTGGTAAAATTCTGGGGTCGGGCATTTTGCCAGGCCCCACCTAGGGATGGCTCTGCCCCGTGATGTTGCTGTTCCGTCGTGCCGGCCTCTGCCCGGCCCTGGCTTGGGAAGCCAGATGCATGTAGGGGCCCCCCAGCAACATCTACACTCTGTCCCCACCCTCCTCCTCCAATTCCATGCAGTCTCGTCTCTGGGGACGGTAAGGACCAGCTCAGACTGGTCTTGGATCTCCATCCTTCTGGTTTAGGCCAAGCCCTCACATCTGGGGACTGGAGATGTCCAGAGTTTGGCTCCTGTACCCTAAGCTCTGCATGGGCGTCCCCTCCCTGTGGCATGAAGTGGGATATTGGAGAGGGGCGTGGGGCGCAGGGATCTATGAGGAAAACAAACTGTAGTCAAACACTGGACCAAACACTGGAAGAATATTGGCTCAGATTTAGTCATAATTGTTTTTAGGTGGTGGAGGGTTGGCACTTTTATGCTTTTTACTTAAAAAAATTTTTTCCCGGGGCGCCTGGGTGGCTCGGTCGGTTAAGCGTCTGACTTCGGCTCAGGTCACGATCTCGCGGTCCGTGAGTTCGAGCCCCGCGTCGGGCTCTGTGCTGACCGCTCAGAGCCTGGAGCCTGTTTCCGATTCTGTGTCTCCCTCTCTCTCTGCCCCTCCCCTGTTCATTCTCTGTCTCTCTCTGTCTCAAAAATAAATAAACATTAAAAAAAAAATTAAGAAAAAAAATTTTTCCCCCAACAATGAACACGAATTATTTTTATAATTAGGGGAAAAAAATAACCTCAAACCAATGAATTATAAAAAATATCCACACTATTTTACTTTTTTATTATTTTTGTTATTTTTTTATTTTTTATTTTTATTCTTTAGTTTACATCCAAGTTAGCATATAGTGCAATAATGATTTCAGGAGTAGATTCCAGTGATTCATCCCCTACGTATATAACACCCAGTGCTCATCCCAACAAGTGTCCTCCTTAATGTCCCTTGCCCATTTAGCTCATCTCCCCACCCACAGCCCCTCCAGCCACCCTCAGTTTGTTCTCTGTATTTCAGAGTCTCTTCTGTTTTGTCCCCCTCCCTGTTTTTATATTATTTTTGTTTCCCTCCCCTTATGTTCATCTGTTTTGTCTCTTAAAGTCCTCATATGAGCGAAGTCATATGATATTTGTCTTTCTCTGACTAATTTTGCTTAGCATAATACCCTCCAGTTCCATCCACCTAGTTGCAAATGGCAAGATTTCATTCTTTTTGATTGCTGAGTAATACTCCATTGTGTATATATACCACATCTTCTTTATCCCTTCATCCTTCAATGGACATTTGGGCTCTTTCCATACTTTGGCTATTGTTGATAGTGCTGTTATAAACATGGGGGTGCATGTGTCCCTTCGAAACAACACACCTGTATACTGTGGATAAATGCCTAGTAGTGCAATTGCTGGGTCCTAGGGTAGTTCTATTTTTAGTTTTTTGAGGAATCTCCATACTGTTTTCCAGAGTGGCTGCACCAGCTTGCTTTCCCACCAACAAGGCAAAAGGGATCCTCTTTCTCTGCATCCTTGCCAATATCTGTTGTTGCCTGAGTTGTTAATGTCAGCCACTCTGACAGGTGTGAGGTGGTATCTCATTGTGGTTTTGATTTGTATTTCCCTGATGATGAGTGATGTTGAGCATTTTTTCATGTGTCAGTTGGCCATCTGGATGTCTTCCTTGGAGAAGTGTCTATTCATGTCTTTTGCCCATTTCTTCACTGGATTGTTTGTCTTTTGGGTGTTGAGTTTGAGAAGTTCTTTATAGATTTTGGATACTAACCCTTTATCTGATATGTCATTTGCAAATATCTTCTCCCATTCTGTCGGTTGCCTTTTAGTTTTGCTGATTGTTTCCTTCGCTGTGCAGAAGCTTTTCATCTTGATGTCCCAATCGTTCATTTTTGCTTTTATTTCCCTTGCCTCCAGAAACGTGTTGAGTAAGAAGTTGCTGTGGCCGAGGTCAAAGAGGTTGTTGCCTATTTTGTCTTCTAGGATTTTGAGAGCTTCCTGTCTTATGTTTAGGTTCTTCATCCACTTTGAGTTTATTTTTGCGTATGGTGTAAGAAAGTGGTCCAGGTTCATTGTTCTGCATGTCGCTGTCCAGTTTTCCCAGCACCATTTGCTGAAGAGACTGTCTTTATTTCACTGGATATTCTTTCCTGCTTTGTCAAAGGTTAGTTGGCCATACATTTGTGGGTCCATTTCTGGGTTCTCTGTTCTGTGCCATTGATCTGAGTGTCTGTTCTTGTGCCAGTACCATACTGTCTTGATGATTACAGCTTTGTAATATAGCTTAAAGTCTGGGATTGTGATGCCTCCTGCTTTGGTTTTCTTTTTCAAGATTGCTTTGGCTATTCAGGGTATTTTCTGGTTCCATACAAATTTTAGGATTATTTGTTCTAGTTCTGTGACGAACGCTGGTGTTACTTTGATAGGGATTGCATTGAATATGTAGATTGCTCTGGGTAGTATCAACATTTTAACAATATTTGTTCTTCCTATGCAGGAGCATGGAATCGTTTTCCATTTTTTTTGTGTCTTCTTCGATTTCTTTCATAAGATTTCTATAGTTTTACTTGTAAAGTTTTTTGTTTTGTTTTGTTTTGTTTTTTGAGAGGGTGAGAGTGTACGTGTGGGACAGGCAGAGAGAGAGAGACAGAGAGACAGAGAATCTGAAGCAGGCTCTGTGCTGACAGCAAAGAGCCCGACGTGGGGCTGAAACCCATGAACCATGAGATCATGACCTGAGCTGAAGTCAGCTGCCCAATGAACTGAGCCACCCAGGAGCCCCCACGCTATTTTTCTTTTAAATCTCCTCGTTCAGATCTCATTTCTGAGTGTGTATTCAGGGATGCCCATTAAATCTTTTGTTTCGTCTTCATAAAGACCCATGTTAAGGCACCAATTCTCAGCCTCAGTATTCGTCTCCCTCTGGCCACCACTCAGCACATACTTCCTTCCAAGGAGTGGAGATGGAGTGGTGGGCAAGGTAGACCCAGCCTCTGTTCTTGTGGAGTTTGTGGTCAGTGAGGAGCCTACCTGATGGATGCCTGGATCTGTCCCACTGTCCCAGACGAGTGACAGACACAACAGCCCCATCTACAGATGTCCTCTCAAGGCTGGTTTCTCTCCTGACTATTCATGTTACAGCAGCAGAGAAGTGCAGCCAGTCCTCAGAATTTGTGGATTCCATATTTGTTAATTCTCCTCTCCATTAACATTTATTTGTAAGCCCCAGGTCAATATTCCCAAGACTTTTTTGGCCATTCATGTGGACATGCACAGAGTAGCGAAATGAGTCGCCTGGTGCGTGTTTCCAACTGAGGTTGAACGAAGGGACGCCCTGTGCTCTTGTCCTGTGATAGCAGGAGGGTGGATGCGGGAGTGGACAGTGCAGTGTAGACTAAGAGGCTCTGGGGCCGTTTGGATGGTGTCGAACCCCAACTCTGGCATCTGTTGGTGGTTATACCCTCAGACAAGTCACTTAGTACTGCTAAGCCTTGTTTCTCTTTCATAAAGTAAAGAAAATAGAATCTCCCCAGATGAGTTGTTTTTAGAATTGAAGATTGTAATCTTTGAGATAGGTGGACACTGTATACATGTTCATATCTCCCCTAGGAGCAGTGGTTCAGTACTTACCAAGCCAGTGTTCATGGAGACTTTACGACTACCACGAATAACGAGAATCAACTCTATTTGGTTTAGAGGTCTCCAGTCAAACAGGCTCCTCTCGGCTGGACGTCTCTCCAGGTGACAGTTCTGTCCCCTGAGGACTGGGGCAGACTGTGTGGGGCAGGAGGAGGAGAGCTGTTGAGTATCTTCGTTGGCTCAGGCTGCTATAACAAGCAAGATACCATAGCCTGGGCACCTTAAACAACAGAAGCTTACTCTTAACAGTGCTGGGGGCTGGGAAGTCCAAAGTCAAGATGCTGGCAGATTCAGTTTCTGGTGAGGACTCTTTCTGGCTTGCAGATGGCCGTTTTCTCCTTGTGTCCTCATCTGGTGGAAAGAGAAAGGAAGCAAGCTCTCTCATGTCTCCTGTTATAAAGGATGCCAATCCCATTGTGAGGGCTCCGCCTTCATGACCTTATCACCTCTCAAAGACCCCGTCCCCAAATACCATCACACTGGGGGTTAGGTTTTAAGGTATGAATTTGGAGACATGGTGTGAAGGACAATAACTCAGTCCATAGCAAAATCAGAGAACAGTTGCTCTGTGGGGCAGCCTGGGTAAGGAATTAGAGAGAGATCTGGGCCGTCAGGGAAGGATAACTCTGCTCAGCCCTGGGGGAAGAATGGGAAGAAAATGCAGAGGAGGGAGGTGGGAGGCAGCTGAGGAGGCATATTTCCATGGTGTGGAGAGCAGTCCTCAGGCCACCACACCAGCAACACACTGTGGGAGGGCAGATCTAATTATAATTCTTCCCTGGGTTCAAAATTGACTTATTTGTTTTAGATATGGTTTTATTTTTCATTTTCAATTACCATTTCCCCCCCTGACTTATGGATGGTTTGGAACTTAAAAGTCTAGTGCTTAGGATGTGGCCACTGTATTTGCGTCACAGCTGACAGCCACTGCCTTAATCCCTTCATTATAATGAGTGGTATATTTTCCAGTCTTCAATCTTAGCTATTGCTTTAATTTTTATTTATTTTTTTTAATGGCTCTCCCTTCCTCCCTTCCCTACCAGGCTGGCCAGGGAGTCCAGTGCAAAATCTCCAGGCTGGAGTGCCGGCTCATTGTTGATCTGAAGCTATGCTGGCCAGAATGGAGGAGACCCAGATCCTTGCCCCTTGTCTGGTGTTATGCCCCTCTCCCACCCCAATTCATTCCTTGAAGACTTAACCACCAATGTGATTGCGTTTGGAGACTGGGCTTTTAAAAATCATTAAGGTTAAATGAGTAGGTAAGGGTGGGGCCCTAATCCACCAAGATTGGTGTCCTTATAAGAAGAAGAGGAGACAACAGAAATCTCTTTCTCCACACATGGGCACAGAGAAAAGGCCATGTGAGGACACAGGGAGAAGGTGGCCAAGGAGGCAGGTGTCCCCAGAAACTCACCCTGAAAACACCTTGATCTTGGACTTCCAACCTCCAGAACTCTGGGAAAATAAATGTCTGTTGTTTAAGTCCCACAGTCTGTGATATTTTGTTATGACAGCCCAGACTGACTAATATGACTGGCAATGAACAATGGAATCAGGGCCACTCCTCGTGGGCTGTCTCCTCAGTCTCCTCTGAGTCCTTCCTCCTTTCTAACAGGTCCCAGAGATACCCAGTTATGGGGTTTGGGTGGGTGGATGGCTGCGGGGGGGTGGAGGGAGAGGTCTGTCCTGATCAGTTGAAATCAGTCTACACGTTGAATTCTTTGGGTCATGGTGATTAATTTAGGAGTGTGCATATTGGTTCAATCAGAGGGAAGCTCAGAGCTTTGTAAAATGGTTGGGGAAAGACACCATCCCTCTCCTTGGATATAAATGAGGTACATGGAGCCTGGAGGAGACATCTCAGTATCATGAGGGCTTGAGACAGATCCATTGGCATCCCAGGGACATAGAACTCCAGTTCTGAAGACATCATGAATACAAGGCTCACAATGTGCTGTCCTACCTCAGGATTTTTTAGTTATTTCACAACAAATCTCTTTCGTTGTTGCAGCTCATTGTGTTGTGTTTCTTGTTAACTTGCTACTACATGCACTCTAACTAGAACTTTCCCTAACCAACTGATTTCCCACACAGCAGTCAGAGTGGGCATTTAAGAATACAGAGCTGGATTCATACTGTTTTGTAGCTCACGACCTTGCAGTGGCTTTCTCTTTCCTTTAGGATGAAATCTAGGGACTGCTTTTGGTAATGTAGTGAGGAAGTCAGGTGATTTCAAGGATAGTCATTTCAGGCCATTGGAAAACGACTAAAGATAGGCAACAACTTGAGAAGAATGTGCCCATGGAAACTGATACCACCTCGGGCAGAACGGTGAGTTTTGTGGCCATCTTGCCTGGAGGCATCCCGGCATTCCCATCTCACCCAGCTCAGGTGGTGAACACTTGTGACTTTACCAACTACATACAACAGATTTGAATCAGGGGATTGACAGAGCAACTAGAAATTTAAGAACGAAGTTTTGGAAGCGAGAGAGCCAAAGAAGACTATGGATGACAAATCTCACATACATTCTTGGCTGGTGGCTAAACTGTGTAGGCATACTGGAACCATAGGAGATCCAGCAAAAGTTGAAGGCTGGGAGAGTGCTAAACTTGTCGCCCTTGTGAAAACATCCCTCAGTCCACACGCAGTGTAGACAGTGGAGACGGAAGACTTACTGGCCTGAAGTGTCTTAGCATAATCTCTGCCCAAGTCATTGCCTGACTACAAAACTATGCACGTGGGGGGAAAACCCCAGGAGCCAGACTTAAACAAATAAAAATAATAAGCAGAGCTATCAGTGGCTATCCACTGAAAGTGACATAGATTTGCAGGCAAAGTTGAGGCAAGTTAATTGTCTATTAAAACGAACAACACTCAGGGGCGCCTGGGTGGCGCAGTCGGTTAAGCGTCCGACTTCAGCCAGGTCACGATCTCGCGGTCCGTGAGTTCGAGCCCCGCATCAGGCTCTGGGCTGATGGCTCAGAGCATGGAGCCTGTTTCACATTCTGTGTCTCCCTCTCTCTCTGCCCCTCCCCCGTTCATGCTCTGTCTCTCTCTGTCCCAAAAATAAATAAACGTTGAAAAAAAAAAATTAAAAAAAAAAAAAAAAAACCGAACAACACTCAGAACAAAGCAGGATCCAGAATGGCTACCGCAGGTTGCCTACAATGTATGGTTTTAAATAAAAAAAGGGGCAGACCTGCAAAGAAAAGTTAAAGTATTCTGCAAACTCAGGGAAGGGAGACGGGGAAACCAGTCAACGGAAACTGACTCTGAAGAGCTCGGACGTGACATGCAGCAGATAAGGACTTCAAAGCAGCTATTAAAGATGTGTTCAAAGAACTAAAGGAAAATATGCTCACAATGAATCACAAGGAATCTCAACAGAAATGGAAAAAAGCAAATGGAAATTCTGGATCTTGAAGTACACTAACTGAAATAAAAAGCTCATGGCATGAGTCAGATGTCAGAAGAAAGAACAATTGAATTTGATGGAATGACAGCCATTATCTACAGAACAAAGAGAAAAACACCTTATAGTTAAATTGCTGAAAGCCAAAGGTAAATGAAATTTTTAAAAAAAATATGTTTATTTATTTTTGAGATAATGTGAGAAACAGAGTGCAAGCAGTGGAGGGGCAGACAGAGGGAGACGCAGAATCTGAAGTGGGCTCCAGGCTCTGAGCAGTCAGCCCAGAGCCCGACGCAGAGTTCAAAGTCACGAACCGTGAGATCATGACCTGAGCTGAAGTCGGACGCCCAACTGACTGAGGCACTCAGGCGCCCCTAAGGAAACATTTTTAAAGGAACAAAATGAAAATGTTACATCATGTACAGGGAACGATGGAAAATAGGATTTATTGCTGACTTTTCACAGAAACATGAAGAGCCAAAGAGAGTGTGAATTTACTGCACTTTCTGTAAAAGAACAGTGGCTTCCTGTTCCATTTAATGACATATTCAAAGTGCTGGAAAAAACTATAACCAGTGAAGAACTCTTTCAAAACCGAAGATAAAAATAAAGCCATTTCTCAATTTTTTAAATTATTTTTTTATTATTAAAGAAATTTCTTTTGATGTTTATTTTTGAGAGAGAGAGAGAGAGAGAGAGAGAGAGAGAGAGAGAGAGAGTAAATGGGGGCGGGGCAGAGAGAGAGGGAGACACAGAATCCGAAGCAGCCTCCAGGCTCTGCACTGTCAGCACAGAGCCTGACGCAAGGCTCGAACCCACACACCGTGAGATTGTGACCTGGGCCGAAGTTGGACTCTTAACCAACTGAGCCACCCAGGTGCCCCTTGATTTTTTGTTTTTTAAAGGGGAAAACAAAACAGAGTTTGTCACTAGCAGACCTGTGCTAAAAGAGCTGCTAAGGAGAAATGACATCAGATAGTAGTTTGGATAGTAACTGAGATACATAAGGATAGAAGAAACCTTAAATGGAAACATGTCAAGATGTAAAAAATATATGATTTATATATTATATATAAATATATGTATATATGTATATATCTGTATATATGAGTATACCGTATATATGTAAAATATATATAAATGCATATGTAAAATTCATATATGCACATATAATTTTAGGCATGTTTATTTAAAAAGAGAGAGCACGTGACAGGGGAGGGGCAGAGAGGGGGAGAGAGAATCCCAAGCAAGCTCCATGCTATCAGTGCAGAACTGTGATCGAACGCCTAACCAACTGAGTCCCAATAACTAAAATTAAAAAAAAAAAGAATAAAAATACTAAGCGTTGGCAGAAATGGAGAGCAATTAAAACTCTTCAACACTGGTGGCAGGAATGCAAAATGGTTGGATAAACAGTTTTGTACTTTCTTCTGTAGTGAAACATACCCTAAGCATTAAACTTACCACATGACCCCACAATTCCAGTCCTAGGTGTCTGTCCAATAGTAGTGAAAACACACCACAAAAAGACATGCACATGAATGTTTCTAGAAGCATTATTTGTAATAGCCAAAAAGTGAGAACAACCCTAATGTCCCTTGACTGATGTATGAACGAAATGTTGCGTATCCCTAAATGGAATGATAGTTAGCCATCAAAAGAGAATAAATGGTGGTTACATGCAAGGACGTGAGTGAATCTGAAAAGTATGATGCTGAGTGAAAGATTGCATACATAAAAGACTACACATTGTCCAGATCAATTTGTATTAAATTCTAGAAAAGGCCAAACTATAGAGGCAGAAAAGAGACCAGTGGTTGCCTAGGGCAGGGTAGGAGCCTGTACTGAGGGCAAAGGCACACGGCAGAAATTTTGAGGGTAATGAAAGTGTTCTAAGACTTGACTGTGTTGACTGTTTGACAGTAAGGGCTACACTTACCAAAACTCATGGAAATACACACTTTTTTTTTTTTTAGTATGTAAATGATACTTTAATCAAGCTGTTATGAAATAGGCAATCTGACTTATCACAGTTTAACAGATCCTGTCTACCTCTCTGGCCATCTTACCTCAAGGTCTTGACACAGGACGAGTTTATGGCTCACTTATGTTCCGACCTATGTGGGTTGGGGGCGGGGCGGGAATACTCACCCCTACCCGGTCACTTGGGGACCAAGCTCCTTCTGTTTTCTGCCTCCTTCTTTCTCTAGATCCTCAGAGTCCCTTCCTTTCAGCTGGAAGATAAAGAAAGAGCCCACTTGGAGGATTTTAATTCTCAACACACCACCGTGGACTTCGTGGGTTAGGCACTAAACATGTATTGTTTTTCATGGTTTTGTGGACTTGCTGGGTGGTTGTCCTGGTCTGGGCTGACTCCGCTGGGGCTGCAGGGTCTGGGATGGGCTTGGCTGGGCCTCTCTCCCTGAAGTGTCACCCTGTGGAAGGCCAGCCTGGGCTTGGTCACGGGGTGGAGAAGGGTTCCCAGCGACTCCAGAAGGCAAGCCCAAGGTGCAAGCATTTATTCTATCTCTGCTTCTCGCTCGGTTGCCATTGTGCCATTGGCCCAAATAAATCCTGTGGCTACACCTGAGGGCAAGGAAACAGGGACAGGAACCATGGGAGCCATTGTACCACCATTCCACCAGCCCATTCTACCACCCAGCACAATGGCCGATGCCTGGCCACACTGTCATCAGTTTTGCCCCCACTTCCTTGGCTGAGCGGAGACGTGTAAAGGAGGTGGGAAATGCCCAGGAGGGGGAGGAAACGGGTGCTGGTGAACACGGCACTGGCCACTGCAGGTGGTGGGCCAGAGAGGCTATGGGGATGGGAGCTCGGCTTTAGGTTCCCCCGGGATTTTGGAAACCCTGCCTTTGATGGCTTATTGTCCTCTCCAACCAGCAACACGAACAGGCACCTCTTCCCCCAATGGTAAAAACAACGGGTCTGATGCTCCCCTTTCTTTCGGTTGGGGAGATCTCTCCCGGCATTTACTCCAGGTTGCAGCTCTTGGTGCTCGAGGGGACCCCACGGGCCTGGTTGGGGTCCACCCTGTGGTGCCTGCTACCGCAGGCGGTTCTTGGCATCTTGGTGATCCCCTGTCTGCGCTCCCTCCCGTGCTTCTCTGATCCTTACGGCCACATCCAGCATCTTTCTCTGGTCGTCCGGAAGCTCTCTTTAACTTCTAGTGATGGTATTAAAACTATTAAGCTATTTTATAAGGACACTGAACCAAAGAGAAGCATTGCTTGGGGCTACCCCTGTTTCTTTAGACCTCAGGCTGCAAAGATGCAGGATAATTCTACTGCCGCCAGCCCCGGGGTGTGGGTGTGCCCTTTGCAAGGCTTCCCCGGCTTCGGGAGGCATCCTTCCAGCACCTTTCTGTGGCAGGGCAACTGCTGGCATCCGCGGCACTGGGGAGTGACTCACCCTCTCCCTCAGGAGCAGGGCTGATGAAGAAATTGACCTCGGGGACCAGGCTGAGGTCCCAGCACCTGCTTCATGTTCCCCTTCTATGGCCTCCATTCTGAAGTTACCTCCAAGAGGTCAAGTTCAGAAGTCACTCTGGTGCATCTGTAAGTCCACGGGCATCCCTCGTCCGACCCCTTCTCCCTCCCGTACTGCCCGAGATACCGTCTCAAACCCTGCTATGCACTGAACTTTGTCCCTTCAAAATTCACAGGCTGAAGACTTGACTGCCAGTACTTCAGAATGGGACTGCATTTGGCGATAAGGTCTATAAAGAAGTGGTTAAGTTACAACAAGGTCACCAGGGTGGCCTGATCCAATCTGACTGGTGTCCCTAAGAGACGAGATCAGGGCACAGACATGCACAGAGGGATGACCATGTGAGGACACGGGGAGAAGACTGTGTCTGCACGCCATGGAAGAAACCAGCCCTGTTAACTCTGATCTTGCCTGCGGAGCTGGGAGAAACCTTGTTCTGTTGTTCAAGCCACTGGCAGCCCGAGCAGAGGAAGACCCACACCCACCCAGTCATTCTCGACCACACTTTCTTTTCCTTGATAACACCGTCAATACCTTGCATCGCTGTTTTCTTGTTTGTTGCCAGCCTCCCTCCCCGCACTGAAGGTTCAGGAAGGGAGGAGACGTGGCCGCCTACAACAGCGTCTACCAGTGCTCGGCTCTCAAAAAGGTTTGCAGATGCGTCAGTAACGCGAATGGAGCCTGTTGCTTTGTGGCCAATACCTAGTTTCCTTTAAAGCAAATGAAATCTTATAAATACTTGGGTTCCTGAGAAGCAGATCCTACCCCAGGCCAGTCCCGAAAGGCTGCACAAGCTCTGAGGTTGAGGAAGGAGGCGGGCTCGCAGACTCTCCCCGGAGGCCGTAACAATGAGTGTGGTTGTTTTCAGTGGGCGCCAAGCTCCCGCACTCTTAACCTTGGCCACCAGTAGAAGAACAGATGGGTGGTGGCTGGAACTTCAGAAGTTCTAAGTGTGTGAGATTGTGTGTGTGCATGTGCATGGGATAGTGGACGTGTGAGCTATGAAATCATGAAGAGAGAAACAAAAAACGGTTTAGGCGAACTTACCAGCGAATCAAAAACTGGCTCTACTATAGCTTGGGCTCATGTCCGATCAGGATTGCTTGCTTTATAAAAGTCTAAGTTTTTTTTTTTTTTTTTTTTTTTTTTTAATGTTTATTTATTTTTGAGACAGAGACAGAGCATGAACGGGGGAAGGTCAGAGAGAGAGGGAGACACAGAATCTGAAACAGGCTCCAGGCTCTGAGCTGTCAGCACAGAGCCTGACACGGGGCTCGAACTCACAGACCGCGAGATCGTGACCTGAGCTGAAGTCGGACGCTTAACCTACTGAGCCACCCAGGTGCCCCAAGGTAAATAAACTTTAAAAAAACGCTCAGCGGAAGATTTTAAGGGTAGTTTCTGTGAAATGGACATGGCTTTTCTCAGTATGAAATCCAGCCCCAGCTCACGGCTGTGAAGGTTTGCAGACATCCTGACAGCAGCCTGCTTTCTGACCTGGAACATCCCAACCTCAGCGTGACTTCTCTGAGGCTCAGGTGAACCTGACTGTCCTCCCCGTCCCTCTCTCCTGCCCCACTGGACAGACATCATGCTGCCCTCTGGTGCCAACACCTTCTTCTGTTCTATTTTGTCTCTCGAAGAGGGTATGTGTAGGCTTTTGGGGAACCCTTACCGTGGAATCAAAATATTTTCATCAAATGACCACATGGCTTTGTGAGATTTGGTGGTAAAGGACTTCTGACTTCTCCCCTTTTATTGCTTGAACAGTGGTTCCCAATCGTCACTGTATGTTAGCATCAGCCAGGGAAATTTTCTTTCTTTTTTTTTAAAATTTATTTTCTTTTTTATTTTTTAAAATTTACATCCAAATTAGTTGGCATATAGTGAAATGATTTCAGGTGTAGATTCCTTAGTGCCCCTTCCCCATTTAGCCCATCCCCCTCCCACAACCCCTCCAGCAACCCTCAGTTTGTTCTCCATATTTATGAGTCTCTTCTGTTTTGTCCCCCTCCCTGTTTTTATATTATTTTTGTTCCCTTCCCTTATGTTCATCTGTTTTGTCTCTTAAAGTCCTCATGAGTGAAGTCATATGATATTTGTCTTTCTCTGACTAATTTCACTTAGCATAATACCCTCCAGTTCCATCCACATAGTCGCAAATGGCAAGATTTCATTCTTTTTGATTGCCGAGGAATACTCCACTGTATATATATACCACATCTTCTTTATCCATTCATCCATCAATGGACATTTGGGCTCTTTCCATACTTTGGCTATTGTCGATAGTGCTGTTATAAACATGGGGGTACATGTGTCCCTTCGAAACAGCACACCTGTATCCTGTGGATAAATGCCTAGTAGTGCAATTGCTGGGTCATAGGGTAGTTCTATTTTTAATTTTTTGAGGAACCTCCATATTGTTCTCCAGAGTGGCCGCGCCAGTTTGCATTCCCACCAGCAGTGCAAAAGAGATCCTCTTTCTCTGCATCCTCGCCAACGTCTGTTGTTGCCTGAGTTGTTAATGTCAGCCACTCTGACAGGCGTGAGGTGGTATCTCACTGTGGTTTTGATTTGTATTTCCCTGATGATGAGTGATGTTGAGCATTTTTTCATGTGTCAGTTGGCCATCTGGATGTCTTCCTTGGAGAAGTGTCTATTCATGTCTTTTGCCCATTTCTTCACTGGATTATTTGTCTTTTGGGTGTTGAGTTTGAGAAGTTCTTTATAGATTTTGGATACTAACCCTTTATCTGATATGTCATTTGCAAATATCTTCTCCCGTTCTGTCAGTGGCCTTTTAGTTTTGCTGATTGTTTCCTTCGCTGTGCAGAAGCTTTTTATCTTGATAAGGTCCCAGTAGTTCATTTTTGCTTTTGTTTCCCTTGCCTCCAGACACGTGTTGAGTAAGATGTTGCTGCGGCCAAGATCAAACAGGTTTCTGCCTGCTTTCTTCTCGAGGATTTTGATGGCTTCCTGTCTTACATTGAGGTCTTTCATCCATTTTGAGTTTCTTTTTGTGTATGGCGTAAGAAAATGGTCCAGGTTCATTGTTCTGCATGTCGCTATCCAGTTTTCCCAGCACCACTTGCTGAAGAGGCTGTCTTTATTCCACTGGATATTCTTTCCTGCTTTATCAAAGATTAGTTGGCCATATGTTTCTGGGTCCATTTCCAGGTTCTCTATTCTGTTCCATTTGATCTGAGTGTCTGTTCTTGTGCCAGTACCATCCTGTCTTGATGATTACAACTTTGTAATATAGCTTGAAGTCTGGGATTGTGATGCCTCCTGCTTTGGTTTTCTTTTTCAAGATTGCTTTGGCTATTCGGGGTCTTCTCTGGTTCCATACAAATTTTAGGATTATTTGTTCTAGTTCTGTGAAGAATGCTAGTGTTACTTTGATAGGGATTGCATTGAATATGTAGATTGCTTTGGGTAGTATCGACATTTTAACAATATTTGTTCTTCCTATCCAGGAGCACGGAATGTTTTTCCATTTCTTTATATCTTCTTCAGTTTCTTTCATAAGCTTTCTATAGTTTTCAGTGTATAGATTTTTCACCTCTTTGGTTAGATTTATTCCCAGGTATTTTATGTTTTTTTGTGCAACTCTAAATGGGATCGATTCCTTGATTTCTCTGTCGCTTCATTGTTGGTGTATAGGAATGCAACCGATTCTGTGTATTGATTTTATATCCTGTAACTGCTGAATTCATGAATCAATTTTAGCAGTTTTTTGGTGGAATCTTTTGGGTTTTCCATATAGAGTATCATGTCATCTGCAAAGAGTGAAAGTTTGACCTCTTTCTGGCCGATTTGGATGCCTTTTATTTCTTTGTGTTGTCTGATTGCAAAGGCTAAGACTTCCAATACTATGTTGAATAACAGTGGTGAGAGTGGACATCCTGTCTTGTTCCTGATCTTAGGGGGAAAGCTCTCAGTTTTTCTCCATTAGGATGTTATGAGCCTTGTGTTGTTCATATATGGCTTTTATGATCTTGAGGTATGTTCCTTCTATTCTTACTTTCTTGTGGGTTTTTATCAAGAAAGGATGCTGTATTTTGTCAAATGCTTTTTCTGCATCTATTGAGAGGACCATATGGTTCTTGCCCTTTCTTTTATTGATGTGATGAATCACGTTAATTGTTCTGCGGATATTGAACCAGCCCTGCATCCCAGGTATAAATCCCACTTGGTTGTGGTGAATAATTTTTTTAATGTATTGTTGGATCCGGTTGGCTAATATCTTGTTGAGGATTTTTGAATCCATGTTCATCAGGGAAATTGGTCTATAGTTCTCCTTTTTAGTGGGGTCTCTGTCTGGTTTTGGAATCAAGGTAATGCTGGCTTCATAGAAAGAGTTTGGAAGTTTTCCTTCCATTTATATTTTTTGGAATAGTTTTAAGAGAATAGGTGTTAATTCTTCCTTAAATGTTTAGAATTCCCCTGGAAAGCCATCTGGCCCTGGACTCTTGTTATTTGGCAGATTTTTGATTACTAATTCGATTTCCTTACTGGTTATGGGTCTGTTCAAATTTTCTATTTCTTCCTGTTTCAGTTTTGGTAGTGTATATGTTTCTAGGAACTTGTCCATTTCTTCCAGATTACCCATTTTATTGGCATATAATTGCTCATAATATTCTCTTATTATTGTTTTTATTTCTGTTGTGTTGGTTGTGATCTCTCCTCTTTCATTCTTGATTTTATTTATTTGGGTCTTTTCCTTTTTCTTCTTGATCAAATTGGCTAGTGGTTTATCAATTTTGTTAATTCTTTCAAAGAACCAGCTTCTGGTTTCATTGATCTGTTCTACTGTTTTTTTGGTTTCGATAGCACTAATTTCTGCTCTAATCTTTATTATTTCCTGTCTTCTGCTGGTTTTGGGTTTTATTTGCTGTTCTTTTTCCAGCTCCTTAAGGCATGAGGTTAGGTTGTATATCTGAGATCTTTCTTCCTTCTTTAGGAAGGCCTGGATTGCTATATACTTTCCTCTTATGACCGCGTTTGCTGCATCCCAGAGGTTTTGGGTTGTGGTGGTATCATTTTCTTTTTTTTAATTTTTTTTTTCAACGTTTATTTATTTTTGGGACAGAGAGCGACAGAGCATGAACGGGGGAGGGGCAGAGAGAGAGGGAGACACAGAATCGGAAACAGGCTCCAGGCTCGGAGACGCGGGGCTCGAACTCACGGACCGTGAGATCGTGACCTGGTTGAAGTCGGACGCTTAACCGACTGCGCCACCCAGGCGCCCTTGGTGGTATCATTTTCATTGACTTCCATATACTTTTTAATTCCCTCTTTAACGGCTTGGTTAGCCCATTCATTCTTTAGTAGGATGGTCTTCAGTCTCCAACTATTTGTTACCTTTCCAAATTTTTTCTTGTGGTTGATTTCAACTTTCATAGCGTTGTGGTCTGAAAATATGCATGGTATGACCTCGATATTTTTGTACTTACTTAGGGCTGATTTGTGTACCAGTATATGGTCTATTCTGGAGAACGTTCCATGTGCACTGGAGGAGAATGTATATTCTGCTGCTTTAGGATGAAATGTTCTGAATATATCTGTTAAGTCCATCTGGTCCAGTGTGTCCTTCAAAGCCGTTGCTTCCTTGTTGATTTTTTGATTAGATGATCTGTCCATTGCTGTGAGTGGGGTGTTGAAGTCTCCTACTATTATGGTATTACTATCAATGAGTTTCTCTATGTTTGTGATTGATTTATATACTTGGGTGTTTCCACATTTGGCACATAAATGTTTACAATTGTTAGGTCTTCTTGGTGGGTAGATCCCTTGATTATGATATAATGCCCTTCTGCATCTCTTGATACAGTCTTTATTTTAAAGTCTAGATTGTCTGCTATAAGCATGGCTACTCCAGCTTTCTTTTGTTGACCATTAGCATGATAGATGGCTCTCCATCCCCTTACTTTCAATCTGAAGGTGTCTTTAGGTCTACACTGGGTCTCTTGTAAACAGCATATAGATGGATCTTGTTTTCTTATCCATTCTGTTACCCTACGTCTTTTGATTGGAGCATTGAGTCCATTGATGGTTAGAGTGAGTACTGAAAGATATGAATTTATTGCCATTATGATGCTTGTAGAGTTGGAGTTTCTGGTGGCGTTCTCTGGTCCTTTCTAAGCTTTGTTGCTTTTGGTATTTATACATATATATATATATATATATATTTTTTTTTTTTCATCTTTTCTCCCCTCAGAAAGTCCCCCTTAAAATTTCTTGCAGGGCTGGTTTAGTGGTCACAAATTCCTTTAATTTTTGTTTGTCTGGGAACTTTTTCTCTCTCCTTCTATTTTGAATGACAGCCTTGATGGATAAAGAATTCTTGGCTGCCTATTTTTCTGATTCAGCACACTGAATATATCCCGCCACTCCGTTCTGGCCTGCCAAGTTTCTGTGGATAGGTCTGCTGCAAACCTGTTCTGTCTTCCCTTGTAGGTTAGGGACTCTTTTTCCCTTGATGCTTTCATGATTCTCTCCTTGCCTGCGTATTTTGTGAATTTGACTATGATATGCCTTGTTGATAGTCGGTTTTTGCTGAATCTAATGGGGGTCCTCTGTGCTTCCTGGATTTTGATGTCTGTGTCTTTCCCCAGGTTAGGAGAGTTTTCTGCTATGATTTGCTCACATAACCCTTCTACCCCTATTTCTCTCCCTTCTTCTTCTGGGACCCCTATTATTCTCATGTTGTTCCTTTTTCATGAGTACTGATTTCTCTAATTCTTAAATCGTGCTCTTTTGCCTTAATCTCCCTCTTTTTCTCGGCTTCGTTTTTCTCTATAAGTTTGTCCTCCGTATCGCTGATTCTCTGTTCTGCCTCATCCATCCTTGCCGCCGCTGCATCCATCCGTGATTGCAGCTCAGTTATAGCATTTTTCATTTCATTCTGACTAGTTTTTACTTCTTTTATTTCTGCAGAAAGGGATTCTAACCTATTTTTGACTCCAGCTAGTATTATTATCATGATTCTAAATCCTGGTTCAGCCATCTTGCTTGTATCTTTGTTGGTTAAATCCCTGGCTGTCGTTTCTTTGTGCTCTTTCTTTTGGGGTGAATTCCTTCGTTTTGTCATTTTGAAGGGAGAAAAGGAATTAATGAGGTAGAAAAATTGAAATTAAAAAAATTAAAATTAAAAAATATTAAAATTAAAAATTAAACACACACACATATACAAATTGAATAGTTGATGCTAGATCCTAGGTGTGTTTTGGTCTGGGTGTTGAGACTGGTTTGACAGATTAGAGAAAAAAAAGGGGGGCAGGAAAAAAAAAGGAAATGAGAATTTGAAAAAATGAATACACTAAAGTAGACTAAAATGGGATGATGGGGTTAAAATAGAATTTGAAAAAATATACACAAAAGTAAATAATATAGTAGAAAAAAATAAAGAAAAATATTTTAAATAAAAAGTTAAAAATAAATATGAATTTTTTGTTTTCTGTATTTAAGAAAAAAGAAAAAGAGAAAAAAGAAAAGAAAAAAACTTGTGAAAATTTGAAAAAGTGAATACACTGTAGTAGACTAAAATAAAATGATGGAAGTAAGCTAGAATTTGGAAAAATTTACAAAAAGGCAAACAATATAGTAATAAAAATTAAATAAAAGTATTTTTAAAAGAAATTGAAAGTAAAAATAAAGTTTTTGTCTTTCTGCATTCAAGAAAAAGAAAAGAAATGAGAAAGAGAAAAAAAGAAAAAGAATAAAAAAGGAAATTGTTTGAAAATTTGAAAAGGTGAGTACACTGAAGTAGACTAAACTAAAATGATGGAAGTAAAGTAGAATTTGAAAAAATCTACACAAAAGTAGAAAATATAGTAATAAAAATTAAAGAAAGACTTTTAATAAAAATTGAAAATAAAAATGAATTGTTTTCTATTTCTGTATTCAAGAAAAAGAAAAGAATTGTAAAAGAGAAAAAGGAAAAAGCGGAAAAAAAAAGAAAGAAAATTGAATAGATGAACCTGCTAACAGATTGAAGTAGGACTGAAATTGCTTCGTTTTCCCATAGAGGTCAGTCCATGTATCTCTTTATAGCCCATAAACTAAGTAGGCGGTGAGACTTGTGTTCTTGAAGAGGGAGGTTGGCCCAGCTGGGCGGGGCTCTGTGCAACAGCTCCGCTCTCCACTAGATGGCGCCGCTCAGCTCACTGGGGTGGAGTGTTGCGGGGCTGGTAGGTGCGTATGCGCCTGCGCGGCAGGGGTAAAAATGGCGCCAGCCAGCTACCCGGCCTGTTCTCCCCATCAGCAATCGCGCACCCGTCCTCTGGCTTCAGCTCTCGTCCACTCCCCGCTTTTCCATTCTCCGTGACCAGGCCCCAGCAGTACCTCTCTCCCGGGTTTTGTCCCAGATGTGGCTGTTTTCCCCGGCCCCTTACTTCCGAAGGACCCCGGCTTTGACCCGCTCCGCCCGTCTGCGGGAGGGTCTCACCGAGCCATGGCCAAGCGAGCCACGGCCGAATGTCGGCTGCAGCCAGGAACGCCCGCTGGACCCTGCTGTTGCCGGTGCCCCGAGACTGCGGCCAGGTGCCAGCCCGTCCCAGAAAGCTTTCGCGAGACAGTGTAGCCGCAGCGTTTCAGGGATTGTGGAAAATCACAACACGCGTCTGGCACCAGGCTTCACCCTAAAGACCTTGCCCCAACACCAGCGAATGTGGCCGTTTTCTGGGGTCTGCCGGGACCAGGTGGCTTCAACAGTCTCCACCAAATGTCCTTCCAGCAGTGGAACCGCTTTTCCCCGTGTGGCCCGAGAACCTCCCGGACCCCACTCTGCTCCTGGAGATTCGCCCTTCCCACCAGAGCACCGCCAGGTAGGGAGCTGCGGGGTTGCAGCCTTTGCGCTCCCCTTGTTTACAGTCTTAATGGAACTTAAACCCTCTCCTTTCTCCCTTTTTAGTTTAGTCCCCGCGGCCGTTTCCAATTTTCCACTCTCTCTCCAGCTGCTTTTGGGGAGGGGTGCTTTTCCCGTATTCTCCCCCCTCCCCAGTCTCTGTCCTCTCTCCGCCCACAAAAGCGGTTCCCTACCTTCCGTGGCTTCTTGCTCCCCAAGCAGCCAGGGAGCTTTTCAAATGTCCAGTGCCCAAAGCCACGCCGTTTCATCCATTTTCTGGAGGTGGGGCCCAAGTATCAGTGTTGTTCACACCTCGCAGATGGTTCTAGCACGCAGCCAAGTTTGAGAGCCAGTGTGGCCCTCAGGCCTGCATCAGCCGGGAACTTGTTAGACAGGCACATTCTCGGGCTCACCTGGATCCACTGAGTCAGAACCCCCTCACCCCCCACCCCGGGCCGGGGCCCCAGCAGTGTGTGTTTTAGCACACTCTCCAGATGACGCTCCTGCTTGCTCATGTCTGGAAACCAGTGCAGAGCGTCTCAGACCCTAATGCAAACCACGTGGGGATCTTGGCAACCCACAGGTACAGACTCAGTGGGTCTGAGCGTGCTGCAATCCTGTATCCCTCACAGAGTCCCTGGTGATGTGGCCTCTGCTCCTGGGAGGACTGGGGAGCACACTGTCCCAGTAATAATTGCTTGGCTTATAGTAGGTGCTCAGTAAGACCCTTTTGAATTGGATAAATATTTGGTGAATATGGGGAGGAAAGGAAGAGCAGGACGGAGCCAGCAATTACATCTCGTAATCAGGGTAGAAATTCTCCCAGTGACCTTGCCTTGATAGACAGTCTTAAAAGTCACCGGAAGTTTTTGGACAGCAGTCTCTTGCTACTGCAAAAAAATCCAGCAGGTAGGTTACGTGGGCTGGAAGGAATTTATGTGTTACCTCTCTTGGGATTTGTAGTTCACTGATTCACAGGGAATGTTAAAAAAAAAAAAAAAAGGGTGTGGAGACACCTGGGTGGCTCAGTTGGTTAAGTGGCTGACTCTTGATTTCAGCTCAGGTTACCATCTTGCAGTTCATGAGTTTGAGCCCTGTGTTGGGCTCTGTGCTGTCAGCTTGGGATTCTCTCTCCCTCTGTCTCTGCCCTTCCTCTGCGCACTCTCTCTCTCTCTCTCAAAAGAAGCAAATAAACTTTAAAAAAATGAGTGTAGAAGTGAGGGCTTCTTCATAATAGAATTAGCTCATGCACTTGTAAGACCCGCTGGGAACCTTCACTGTGAATGTTTGATGACTGTTTTCACAGCAAATTTCTCCTTGCCCAGAAGGCACTGAACCTCCATGCTTCCTTCTGGAGGGCAAGGGAATGGGGAGGTGTGCAAAATAGAGCAGGTGTACCTGCACGGTGTACAATCAGGCAGAGTGTCCTTATGCAGGGGTCAACTTACAGAAATAGGTCAGTGAAAATTGGTCGCAAGGGGGCGGTATTGCCCCGCAAAGGTTCTTTGTTGCCAGTGACCCCTCGGTGCTTACAACCTGCTCTTTGTAAATACCCCCTGTATGGGTAATACTGTTTGTTCTTCCTTCTCCCAGGACCCGTGAGCAATTAAAAACATACCAGAGAAAATCTGTATGCATCAGACCCTTTAAAATGTCTGTTGAATGTTTTACAATATATTTGTTAAGGATTGTATTTCTCTTGCGGTTTTTTATGCGACCCTAGCTAACTGTTCCTAAAGATTAAAAAAAGTGGTCCTTTCCTGGAAGACGCTGATTTTTATCTGCAGTGTGGGAACATTCAGCCCTGAAGATATTAATATTCTTAAGTTCGGGGGGCCGTTTGGGTGGCTCAGTGGGTTAAGTATCCGACTTCTTTTTTTTTTTTCAACGTTTATTTATTTTTGGGACAGAGAGAGACAGAGCATGAACGGGGGAGGGGCAGAGAGAGAGGGAGACACAGAATCGGAAACAGGCTCCAGGCTCTGAGCCATCAGCCCAGAGCCCGACGCGGGGCTCGAACTCCCGGACCGCGAGATCGTGACCTGGCTGAAGTCGGACGCTTAACCGACTGCGCCACCCAGGCGCCCCAAGTATCCGACTTCTGCTCAGGTCATGACCTTGGGGTTTGTGGGTTCGAGCCCCATGTCAGGCTCTGTGCTGACAGCTCGGAGCCTGGAGCTCGCTTCGGATTGTCTCCCTCTCTCTCTGACCCTCCCCCGTTCATGCTCTGTCTCTCTCTGTCTCAAAAATAAATAAACGTTAAAAAAAAATTTAAATTCTTAAGTTAGGGAGGTTTTATTCTTGAGAAGTTGATCTGTGCGGAAGCCTGTTGATGTAGAAACTCAATATTGTGTTATTTGAACGTGTCAGTTGTTTCCAGAATTTCTTCTGAGTGGACAAACACTAGTTAAAGGGGCTGCGGGGGACTCTCCCAGATACGCGATGACAGCCCTTGTCCCCCGTCCCTTGTTCCAAGTATGTACCTCTGTGCTCTGGCCCTGTCACTTCCTCGTTCATATTAGTCTGAATGAGCCTCCAACTGTGACATTTATCAAGACTGAAAGTGCATGGATTTTTCCACTGTGCCTTCTAAGGGCATCTTACTGAAAAGTCGCTGGAATGTGAGGTATTTTGCTGGGTCCACAGATCCCCGGGTCTGCATGTGCTGTTTGGACGGGCGGGCATGGTTAACGAGGCTTCCTGCCTTTGTTTACTGCGCAGCCCCCGGCTGGGCCACGTCTCCAGATGCCCGGTTCTCCGCCCCTGATATGGTTTCCATATGTGACCCCATGTGCCCTTGGCGGCCACCTCTGAGGATGCTGGCCCCCCAGGTGTCCTCTTGGGAACAGTAAATTGTCTGGGTCTATTGGGGCCTCTTTCAGGCAACGTCTCCCCCTCACACTTGGCCACACTTGAGAGCCATCAAGGCCTCTGCTGGCTCTGGGAGCCAAATCCACACTCGATAAGGAAGGTGACAGGCCCCACCGTTCTCTCTGGTGTTTTCCGTTTCATTGCTGAGAGCTCTTCTTTGGGCTGAGGCCATGACAGGATTTCAACAGGACTTCACGTTGTTTAAGGAAAACGGGGGATAATAGTGAACGCTCTGCAGTGCCAGGCACAGTGTCAAGCCCTGGGGACCCACAGGTGGACACAGCGGCCGCCACCCTGTCCCCTGGGAGCCTGTGGTCCCCAGGGCTCCCTATTACGTAACTAAGGCCAGCACAGCGTGGCTTGGGCGCCCGGCACCGGCTGGCTGGTGGATCCAAGGGGTGGGCGGCCCACTTGGCCGGAGAGTCCAGCTTCCAGCCTCAGAGTGACTCCTGGGTCATCGTGGCCTAGCGTGGCTATGGGAGATCAGGGCTGCGGCCTCTCGGGTCTGTTGTGGTTTGCCAGCCTGGCCAACCCATTCCCAGCTCCTGTCCGTGAAACCCTGTGCGTGCTATGGCCACAGGACCGGGTGAGCTCGTGGGCTCAGTGCAGGCCGCCTCCCAGACCCTCGGCCTGGGAAGGGGACCGGATGGGTTCTGCGAGCTCACGATGAGGGGAGGAGGAGGTGCCGAAGGCAGGCTGGGATCGTGGCGGTTGGAAGGGCGTCTAGTTTGGGTATCAGAGCGTCTGATTGCTGAGGTGGAAACAAATAGGAATGGGTGTTTTTTTCCTCCAAATTTTTATTTAAATTCTAGTTAGTTTTTTTTAAGTTTATTTATTAATTTAGAGACAGAGAGAAAGAGAGGGAAAGAGTTAGCAAGGGAGGGACAGAGAGAGAGAGAATCGCAAGCAGGCTCTGAGTTGTTAGCACAGAGCCTGATGCGGGGCTCCATCTCACGAACCATGAGATTATGACCTGAGCTGATGTCAGAAATTGGATGCTTAACTGACCGCGCCCCCAGGTGCCCTCTAGTTAGTTAACATGCAGCGTGGTATTGGTTTTAGGAATCGAACCCAGTGATTCATCACTTACGTGCAACACCCAGTGCTCATCCCAACAGGTGCCCTCCTTAATGCCCATCACCCATTTAGCCCATCCCCCCATCCCTCCAGCAGCCCTCAGTTTGTTCTGGATTCAGAGTCTCTTATGGTTTGCCTCCTTCTCTGTTTTTATCTTAATTTATTTTTCCTTCCCTTCCCCTATGTTCATCTGTTTTGTTTCTTAAATTCCGCATATGAGTGAAATCATGGGGTATTTGTCTTTGACTTACTAATTTCACTTAGCATAAAATATTCTAGTTCCATCCATGTTGTTGCAAATGGCAAGATGTCATTCTTTTTCATCACCAAGGAATATTCCTGTGTGTGTGTGTGTGCGTGCGTGCGTGTACACACGACCTCTTCTTTATCCACTCTTCAGTTGGTGGACACCACTTGGGCTCTCTCCATAGTTGGGCTACTGTTGATAGTGTTAATGGACTACTTTCAATAACAGTTTTAGTTTCACAGCAAAACTCAGTGGGAGACACAGAGGCTTCCCATGTACCCCTGTACCCCCACACCACAGACCCTCTACTGTCGACACCCCCACCACTGTGGTGCATTTGTTACAGTGAAAGAATCTGCACTGACACATAACCGCCCGGAAGTTGACCGGTTGACATCAGGGCTCACTGTTGGTGTCGCGCACGCTAGCGTTTGCACAGATGTGTAACGACCTGCATCCACCAGCAAGTCCTCAGAAGAGTGTCACTGCCCTGAAAATCCTCTGTGCTCTGCCTGTTCATCCCTCCCTCCCCCACCCCCTAGACTCTGATGTTTTTCTCAGGTCCACACACGTGTCTTCTCCAGAATATCCAACAGCTGGAATCAAGCAGTGTGTACGTTCTCAGATCTGCTTCTTTTACTTTGTAATACTCATTTAAGTTTCTTCTGTGTCTTTTCATGGCTTATAGCTTATTTCTTTTGTGCTGATACCTGAGTAGTCACATGTATTGGGAGGTCTGGCACAGGGGCCGCTCTGGGCTCCAGCGGTTCAGGGGCCTCTGCGGCCGCTTGCCCCAGCCCCCGGGAACTGTGGGGACAGCTGCGTCCCCAGGAAATACCCCCCAGCCTGAGGCAGGGAAAGAGGGATGGGGCACCGAGGGAAGGGTGCTGCCAGGAGGAAACCAGAAGGGTTTCTAGAAGGGCCTGCCGGGAACATCCCGGTACATCTCATTGGCCAGAACTGGGGCCTGTGGCCGTCTCTGGATGGCAAAGGGGAAAGGCCGATCTGGGGTCACATCAGCACTAGGTCAGGCTTACCCGGCACCGCTTGGGCAAGCATCAGGGATCCATCAGCAGAGATGCCTGTGAGTGTGTGTGTGTGTGTGTGAGAGCGAGCTTTGAGTGTAGGAGAGTGTGCGTGAGCTCATGAGTGTGTGCGTGCGTCTGTGTGTGTGTGCACGTGTGAAAACGGGCCTTGGGTAGCTGATGGGAGTTTGTCTGTGACCACAAAGCTCAAGAAAAAGACGGTTTTCGTGGCAGGGTGTGGAGCACCCACGACCGCACATGACCCTCGAGGGCCCACTGTCCCCCCAGGTTTGGGCTCCGTGAGGCTTCCCCAGCCGCGAGGTGAGGCAGGGGCAGGTGAAGGCAAGCGTTAAATGTGGCTTCTGGGTTGTGCCCTCTGAGAGAAGGGGGCCCCCTCCCCTCCACCCCCTCCCCGGTGCCTGGCATGCGACCTGGGTGGTGCTGAGCCACTGTGGGCCCCACGGCTGAAGCCACCCTGGGAGTGGGGAGGCCCCGGGCCGGAGAGAGACCGTCTTGGTGGCCGCGGCCCCTTTACCTGCACGGTCACGTGCCAGAAAAGAAAGCCTTTCTTGTTTAAACCAGTGTTTGTGTGGCAGCAGCTCCGCTAAAGCTCTGAGTCTCTGTTATAATGAGTAATCATAAGTTTTTAGTGTCTTCTGAAAGCTCCTTTAATCATACTTACCTGAATCAATGCTTGCATAGCCTTGCGTTTTAAGGAACTATTTATAGCTTCCTTTTTTTTTTTTTTAATTTTTTTTTTCAACGTTTATTTATTTTTGGGACAGAGAGAGACAGAGCATGAACGGGGGAGGGGCAGAGAGAGAGGGAGACACAGAATCGGAAACAGGCTCCAGGCTCCGAGCCGTCAGCCCAGAGCCTGACGTGGGGCTCAAACTCACGGACCGCGAGATCGTGACCTGGCTGAAGTCGGACGCTTAACCGACTGCGCCACCCAGGCGCCCCTAGCTTCCTTTTAAAAAGGAGGGGTTTCAGGGCGCCTGGGTGGCTCAGTCGGTTAAGTGCCCAACTCTTGGTTTGGGCTCGGGTCATGATCTCACGATTTCATGAGTTCGGGCCCCACGTCGGGCTCTGTGCTGACAGTGCGGAGCTGCTTGGGATTCTCTCTCTCTCTCTGCGCCCCTCCCCTACTCTCCTTCTCTCTCCCTCTCTCTCTCAAAATAAATAAACTTAAAAAAACATATAACACTGTATCATCCATATGTCATTAAAAAAAGGGGGGTTTTCTGCATTATTACTGGATGGTGGTCACTTGTGTCTTGAGTCTGAATCTCCGTAGGTGTCAGCCCGGCTGGCAGGTGGGGCGGGATGCGGGGTAACGCCCTCCTTCAGTGCTCAGGCCCTTCCCTGAGGGAGGCTTCTGGTTTGTCTCTGAGAAGGGATGGGGCCACAGAAAGAGAAACGGCAGACCCAGGTCTCGGCTTTTGGTTTTCTAAACGCAACCTCAGAGGCTCTGAAAGAACTCCTGAGCGGGACATCGTGTGGAGAGGCAGGTGGGACGGAGGCATCTGGCCGGGGGTAGGTGTGGGGGTGGGGGGACCCCACGGGGGCCCTCGCAGCAGGATGGCTGGGGTGAGCCCCCCACCCCACACAGCAGCAGGGACAGATGACCCCACGGCTCCCTTCCCCAACACCCCGAAGCTATGCGGGTCCCCTGGAACCCAGCAGCACCTCAGAACAGTGGGGGGCCCGAGTTTGAGTGAGTGCTGATTTCTGCCACTGACAGGGGGAGGGCTCTGGGTGGAAATCAGGCAGAGAAGTGCACGGTCACATGGCTCCCACATTTGCATCTCTCGGCGGAGTGTTGTGTCTGCCACACCAGCATTTACAGACGTCAGTTCTGGGCCTGGCAAAACACAGGGCATCGCGGGTTCAAAAAATGTTGCAGGTACAAAGATACATGAAACACCTGTCTCTTCTTTCCAGCTTTCTATTCCCTGCTCCAGACATCGGGCCCCTAGGAGGCCACGTTTGAAGGCCCCGATGCCACTTGGTCATTCGGAAAAATACTGGTGTATAATAACATTATCACAAGTGTAGTATCTTTAGAACCAAAATAAGGCATTCCTTTGCTGCTGGCAAATTTTCAAAGTACCTTTTTTATTTTTTTTAATTATTTTTTTTTTAACGTTCATTTATTTTTGAGACAGAGAGAGACAGAGCATGAATGGGGGAGGGTCAGAGAGAGAGGGAGACACAGAATCTGAAACAGGCTCCAGGCTCCGAGCAGTCAGCACAGAGCCCGACGCGGGGCTCGAACTCACAGACCGCGAGATCATGACCTGAGCCGAAGTCGGACGCTTAACCAACTGAGCCACCCCTCTTTTTTGTTAGTAGCTACCCCCTTGGCAGAGGGTGCTGGGCCCAGAGCTGGTGGGGGGTGCACTGAAGATTTGCTGAAGCAAAAGAACTCCCTGCGTTTCTTTGAGATTTCCCAAGATTTAGCCTCCATTTGAGAGGGAGGTGACTGTAAGTGGATAGATCCTACTAACACAATCATGATCTTTTCTTTGGAAGTAACCACACAGCAACAAAGTGACCTCTGAGGGTAAACATCTGAAGCCACAAAAAGTTGTGCCCTATACAAGAAAGGCCGAAACAAAGTGGAACAAACCGTATCATCGACTACACGTGAATGATGCTGATTCTGCACCACAAAAAGAGTTCTCTGTGAAATTTTATTGCTTACCTTAGAGCCATACTAAGCATCGTATATTAAAGGGTGAAAATAATTTGCTGAAATCCCACTTCTTCCCCTTAAAAAGTCACTGATTAGCAAAATTGTGAACAAACAGCTTTTCAAGCAAGTCAGCAGCAAGTTTATCTAAGCAAATTACCATGGTAGTGAATCAAACATCCCCCCAAATGGGATGCTTGGCCATAATAATATGAGTTATCTTAGGAGACACTGTGCACGGAATTTTATGTAACCTTGGATGGGGAAGGTCTTTCGGGACACGGCATAAATCACGACAAAGTTCAGAAGCGGTAAAGGAAAATATTGATAAATTTCACTTCACACAGATTGAAAGCTTCTGTGTGTCAAGAATACCATAAACAAATGTACAATACCAACCACGAAATAACCACCCAATGAAAATATGAAGCCAATCTTTAGCCTAGCAATTTCCCACTGCTAAGAAAAATAGTTGTCCTCTGAAATCTATGTCCTTTCTTTCACTGTCATGGAATTCGAGGGGGGGCCCCCATAGAACCCTGGGTGGTGCCCCAGTCCTTGGCTCCTGCTGTTATGTACTCTCCTCCCCTAGGGTTTGAGCAGGGCTTGTGACTTGCTTCTGACCGATAGAGTGTGGCAAAGGTAGTGGGCAATCCGTGATGGTGTGTATGTGATTGTGTACGTGAGATTATGGCACCCATCTTGCTGGGCTCTCTCTCTCTTTTGTTGTTGTTGTTGCTGTTTTTTATTTTTTTAATTAAATATAATTTATTGTCAAATTGGTTTCCATACAACACCCAGTGCTCATCCCAACAGGTGCCCTCCTCGATGCCCATCCCCCACTTTCCCCTCTCCCTCTTTTGTTGGCTTTGAGGAAATCCCATCGGGGACAGGCGACTCGGGGAGACTTACCGAAGTGGAAGGAAGCTTCTGATGGATAGCCAGCAAGAAGCCACAGTCTTCAGTCCTACAACTGAATTCTGCCAACAAGCAGAGTGAGTTTGGAGGCAGCTCTTACCCCCACTGGTGTCCAGCTGAGGAAGCAGCTCTGGGCAACACCTTACTTGCAGACCTGCAGAGGACCCAGCTCAGCCTTGTCCAAGCTCCCGACCTACAGGAACTGTGGGGACAGAAATATTTGGTTTCAATTTGCTCAGTCAGCAGTGACACTGGTAGGCCCAACAGTGAGCGAATGCACCTCATCTCTCAGTCTTCCTTAGATGTCCTCATCTGACCAAGCTCTGACCCATGGCATGGGAACAAAAGGTATACGAATGGCGATTAGGGAGCTGCAAACCGGAACCCACGACGAGATACCATCTCACACCCATTAGCACGGCTACTATAAAAAAACCATAATAACAAGTGTTGGTGAGGATGTGCAGAAATTAGACCCCTTGTGCACCGTTGGGGGGAACGGAAAATAGTGCAGCCGCTGTGGAAAACAGCGTAGCGGTTCCTCAGAAAACTTGAACACAGTTACCATATGATCCAACAATTCCATCTCTGAGTATGCACCCAGAAGAACTGAAAACACAGCATTAAGGAGATGTGTGTAGACCCACGTTCACAGCAGTGTGATGCAGAATAGTTAAAAGGTGGAAGCAACCTAAGTATCGACCAGCAGATGAGTGGATAAGCAACATGCAGAACACACAGATGATGGGATATCATTCAGCCTAAAAAAGAAAGGAAATTCTTTTTTTTTAATTAATTAACTAATTAATTTTTAAATTGACATCCAAGTTAGCATAGCATCTAGTGCAACAATGATTTCAGGAGTAGAATCCAGTGATCCATTCCCTACGCACAACACCCAGGGCTCATCCCAGCAAGCGTCCTCCTCAACACCCCCTTGCCCATTCAGCCCATCCCCCCCTCCCACAACCCCTCTGGCAACCCTCAGTTTGTTCTCTGTATTTAAGAGTCTCTTATGTTTTGTCCCCCTCCCTGTTTTTTTTTTTTTTAATTTTTTTTTCAACGTTTTATTTATTTTGGGGACAGAGAGAGACAGAGCATGAACGGGGGAGGGGCAGAGAGAGAGGGAGACACAGAATCGGAAACAGGCTCCAGGCTCTGAGCCATCAGCCCAGAGCCTGACGCGGGGCTCGAACTCCCGGACCGCGAGATCGTGACCTGGCTGAAGTCAGACGCTTAACCGACTGCGCCACCCAGGCGCCCCCCCCTCCCTGTTTTTATATTATTCTTGCTTCCCAAGGAAGGAAATTCTGACACCTGCTACAACACGGATGAAACTTGAGGACATTCTGCTGAGTGCAAAATCAGCCAGTCACAAAAGGACAGATACTGTGTGATTCCACTTACGTGAGGTCCCTAGAGGAGTCAGATCCACCGAGGCAGAAAGTAGGATGGAGGAAGCCAGGGCTGGGGGAGGGGAAGTTAGTGTTTACTAGGGACAGCATTTCAGTTTTGAAGGATTAAGAGTCCTGGAAACGGATATTGCTGATGGCCACACAGTGTGAATGGACTTAGTGCCCCTGAACAGTGCACTAAAAATGTATTAAAAAAAAAAAAAAGTAAAAAAAAAATTACTTTCTAGTAACTTAAAAAAAATTTTTTTTAATGTTTATTTTTGAGAGAGAGAGATCATAAGCAGGGGAGGGACAGAGAGAGAGGGGGACACAGGATCTGAAGCAAGCTCTACTCGGACAGCAGAGAGCCTGACGTGGGGCTCGAACTCACGAGCAATGAGATCATGACCTGAGCTGAAGTCAGATGCTTAACTGACTGGGCCACTCAGGCATCCCTGTGTGTGTAGAGAATTTCTAAAAGAACACAAAGAAAACCGACTGTGGGGAGCCCTCCTCTCGTTGCACACCTTCCCGTGTGGTTTGGAATTTTGTCTTATTTTTAAAATTTAAAACAAATCATTGATAAGCCGACTGGATTTCCTCCCTCACTGGCTCCTGACATTCCTCCGGGGGCCGCCACTGAGAGTGGTGCTGTGTCCCCATGTCGGTTTCCGCTGAGACATTTCGAGCTGTTTGGTTTTGTTTTTTTCTAGAAAACTCTCCTTCCCCCCCCCCCCCCCCAAAGGATAATCCTTAATTCTTCAACAGCAGAACAGTCAGAGTACATATAGAAATTTTGTTGGGTTGTATTTGAATGATCTGAATTAATAAATAAAAGTTATCAAAAGATCCGGTGGGGTTCCTAAAACACCACAATCTAGATGCCGTTTGGCAAAAAATACACAGGATTCCTCCTTTGTGGACACTGTGTCTTCTAGGTCTTCTGTGCCTCCCGTGGGATCCAGCAAATTCTGTGCAATAAGTAGATGCTTGATCAATCCACGGTGGGCAGAAACAATTTTCATGGCCAATGTCGACTGGAACAGATCATATGATCAGTTCATTTTGACTATGGTGACCTTATAATCATCAACCTCATAGTTAAAAATAATTAAATTACCCAATTAGGCAAACGGAATGTTGAACAAGACATTACTTACCCTCAGGGGAAAAAGGAATTCCCAGAAACCTGTTTTCATCTCCTCGAATAGATCCACATGAAAAGATTTGCATGTGGATGCACTTACAAATCCGAAGTATCGAGGAAGTGAAGGAGAGATGGGCTAGCTGGGGACAGAGTGGCTCCCACATGTTGATAAAGGAAGTGTGAAAAGATGCATTTAAGCCCCGGAAAAACTCACCATCTCATTCCTTGACCTATTTGGCGCGCGGCTTTGTTCTTTTCAACACAGGCAAAATGCGTTTACGTTTCAACAGAGCTCTTAGAACTTTTTGTTTTAAACTTTTAGCTTAAAACATCCGTTTATCTAAAAGCAGTAATAATTTACACCACTGCGTCCCAGCCGAGCATTTAAGGCAGGGTTTCTCAACCTCACGCCACTGACGTTTCGGCCACATAATCCCTGGCTGGAGGTGGGGGTGGCCCTGCGTACGGCGGGATGTTGAGCACAGGCGGGCCTCCACCACTCGGTGCCCGCAGCACCCCCACCCCAGGTGTGCCACCCCAAAATGTCTCCAGACATTGCCACATGTCCTCTGGGGGTCAAATCGTCCCCGTTGAGAACCAGTGCTCAGAGGGTGAGGCTGGAGTGAGGGCAGGGCGGAGGGCACCGTGCAGCGCCACCCACCTGGAGGTGTCCCCCCTCTAACCCCCCCACAGGCTCCGATCCCCTGAAACAGTCTGCCCCTGCCCCAGGCTGCTGCGTCATCCTCCTGGGCGAGCAGGGGGTCTGCGCGTCCGCACGTGTAGTGGGGGTGGGCTGGCGGGGGGCGGGGTCTGCGTGTCCGCACGCGCAGTAGGGATGCGGCGCGGAGGGCTGCGGAAGCGCCACTGTAACAGGTGCCGGATGGTTTTCCCCCAGGGGCTGATGGGCTCACGCGTCTGCGCTGGGGCGGGGGCTCACCAGCTCGAGGGGCTCGTGTTACCACCTGCTGGGTGGGGGTGACCTCAGCGTGCATTTTCTGACCACCGATTTCAAGCGCTTTACTCTGATCATTAGGCAAATGTTACATATAGATGCCTGTGTACGCGTGTGTACGTGTGTGAAAGGAGGCGTTCTGTGGCAAAATCCCAGCCGGCTGGTGGCCTGGCCAGAGCTCCAAGGGCGGCCCCAACTCTCCAAGTCCAAGTGAGAAATGGGCCTTCCTCGGACACCCCATCCCCGCCCTCTGTCCTGCATGATGCCATCCACTGGCCGGTCCCTTTTTTTTTTTTTTTTAAAGTTTATTTATCTGTTTTTGAGAGAGAGAGAGAGAGAGGAGGGGCAGAGAGAGAGGGAGACAGTCCCAAGCAGACTTGAACTCACAAACTGTGAGGGCTTGAACTTAGGGACGGTGAGATCATGATCTGAGCCGATATCATGAGTCAGACGTGCACCTGACAGAGTCACCCAGGCCCCGGTCGCCAGTCTCTTTTTATTTCAGGTCGGGCAATAGTGCCACCAAGGAGCCTCTAGGTGGCACTGAGTCCTAGAGGTTAGGAAAGTGGCGCCCTTCCAGGCCCAGCTGCGCGCAGGGTGACCGGACTTTGACCCGCTTTGCAAATGCAGACCTGCCCCGCACCTGGTTCAGAAAGTCTTCGGGAAGGCTCTGTGGGCGGGGGTGGTGAGAGACGGCTCCCTGACAAATGCAGTGTGTGGTGCATGGTGTGCTGTGTGTGTGTGGGGGTGGGGGGTGGGGGTGGGGGTGGGGGTTGTACGTGGTGTGTGTGTTGTGGGTGCATGGGGAGAGCACGGTGTGCACCCGAGGAGAGCAGGTTCCTGCTGAAGATTAAGAAGTTATGTCAGGGGCCTGGGTGGCTCAGCTGGTTAAGTGTCAGACTTCCAGTTCAGATCATGATCTCATGGTTTGTGGGTTCGAGCCCCGCGTCGGGCTCTGTGCTGACGGCTCAGAGCCTGGAGCCTGCTTCCGATTCTGTGTCTGCCCCTCCCCCACTCACATTCTCTCTCTTTAAATAAACATAAAAAAGGTGTTTTTTTTTAATTAAAAAAAAAGTTGTGTCAAAATCTTAGAAGACAGTTCATCTGCACCACACACACACACACACACGCACACACACACACACACACGTTTTCAAGTATAAAATTCAGAAGTCACAAAGATACACTGTGTAAAGCAAATGTTGCTTTCACTTTGTACCCTGCCTCTGCTTGTCCCTTCAGTAGAAAATTTTTAAGCACAGTGAAACTGAATGTATGTAGTGTGTGTGTGTGTGTGTGTGTGTGTGTGTGTGTGTGCGTGCGTGCAGTGGTTGGAGAGGGTCTTGTGTGCACCTTAGAAACAGCGTCTGCCTCCGGGGCTCCCTTGGGGGCTGTGGGCTCCCGACACCATGGATGGTTTCTCACTGCCACACGAGGGTGGGGGAGTTTCTGGAAGGCTCGTCCTCCCCCAGCGCTGAGCACACACTGGTTTCCTTGGCATTGATTCCACAGTTGGCTATTTACAGATATGGGCAGGGGCCCTCATTCCCGTTCCCTTGAAAATGGAATTGTTCCTTTGCACTATTGTCTCCTTTTCCTTTGTTGATGATTTTTTTTTTTTTTAACGGGAAAATATCGTATCTATACTCAGAAAAAGAATCAGCACATATTTTTACCCCTAAATTATTTGAGGAACAAAAGGTCAGATTTCCTTAATTAGAGTTTCCATTGTAGCATTTTCTGTCGTTTCCCGGCAGGACGAGGAGGGCCAGCCCGCGGGGGCAGGGGTCCGGCCTCCCCCTGTCAGGTGTGGATGAACGGGCGTTAAGCTGGGCACACTCTCCACGGAACACAGGCTGCGTGTGCGTGTGCGTGTGTGTGTATGGGTGTTTTAAAAGGTCTGATACCATTTTCTGGGAACGATGGGGGTGGTGGTGGGAAGCAAGTCATTGCCAGTAAGGCTGGGAAGGAGGATCCCTATCCTCCAGCACCCCCCCCCAACTTCTTTGTAGACCACTGGTGCTCCCCCCCACCCCCAGCCCTTCTCAGCTTCATGTCATAGTCTCTGATGGGACTGATGGCCCCTGGTGGCCTCTCAGAGTGTGGCGTGGCTCTGAGCGTCTGCACAGAAGCCTGTGGCCCTGAGGAACTCACTGAACTGCCCCAAGCTGCTGAGATGTCTTCTTTAAAATGAAGAGGAGGGTGACCCTCGAGGATTGCTCGGGGGAGTGGAGAGACCCAGCCGCATGGCCAGTGCCGGGAGCCGCACACCCTCAGCTCCTTTGGATTTTCCAAGGAAATCCGTGCTGCCTGCCGAGGTGACCCGCTCGGGAGAGCCAGGCATGTCTGAGTCACGAGGCAGCTTTCCCACTGGGTACTGAGTCATTTTTAACAAGCCCTCCTGACTGGCAAACTCTTGTCATCATCCAATATTCATCTGAGTCAGCAGGGGCAGTAGTGCGGGGCCCTGAGGGGAGGTACTGTGGACCCGTGTGCGTGCGTTCGAATCCTGACTCTGAATCTGCGGACCAGGGCGGCCGGGGTGTGCTCGGCAGAGAAGCTGCTGGGGGAGTCAGCGCGTTTCAGCCAGAGTGCCTTCCAAGACCCTGAGCTTTGGGTCTCTTTACGAGCAGACCATGACTGGGGAGCCTGGGTGGCTCAGTCAGTTAAGCAGCCAACTCCTGATTTCGGCTCAGGTTGTGACCTCACGGTTCGTGAGTTCCAACCCCGCGTTGGGCTCTGAGATCACTGCGAGGAACCTCTCCTTGGGATCCTCTGGCTCCCTCTTTCTCGCCCTCTCCCACTTGTGCTCTCGCTCTCAAAAATAAATAAATGTTAAAAAAGAAATTAAAAAAAAAAAAAAGACCATAATAAACGAAGCCACTTTCATAAAACTCAAACAACCAGCCCACAGACATTCAACTCTTATCAACCACTCTCCGACGTCAGAATCTCTTGTGGCGTTGGTTAGATTTTTTCCTTGAGTCCTAATTTATTGACCTCTGCTGGACAGAACTCATGGACTCGGACACCCGGTCTGCTCTGAGCCCTGAGGCTTCAGGGACCAGCAAGGCTCCTCCCTTTCTCCACCTTCGTCCACCCTCCTCGGGGGTTTGGAGGCTAAACTCAAATCAGTCTGCAGCAGATTGAGAAAACCGGCCACATATTCTGCAAAGCCACCATTGCGGTTCCCTCTCCGTGCTGCGCGTGGTTTCTCTGTTGCTTGGTCCTCAAGCTGCTTCCAGCTGGCAAGGGTGCTGTAGGGTGCAATGTTTTTGTTATCCTTAGTTGAAATTATTAAAAAAAAATTTTTTTTTTTGAGAGAGAGAGATAAAGAGAGTAGGGGAAGGGCAGAGGGGGAGAGAGAGAATCCCAAGCAGGCTCCGAGCTGTCAGCCCCACAAAGTGGGGCTCCGGCTCATGAACCCTGAGATCATGACCTGAGCCGAAATCAGATGCTTAACCGACTGAGCCGCCCAGGTGCCCCCGTTGATGTTATTTTTTGGAGTAGTTTTAACTTTACAGGCAAGTGAGCAGAACTCACTGAGTTCCCATATGCCTTTTGGCTTCCCCCAACTGTTCCCCCTTTACCAACATCTTGCAGGCGCTGTGCCGCATCTGTTACAGTTGATGAGCTGATATTGATACATGATTTTGGTTTTAGTTTTCTAAACTTTATTTTGAGAGGGGGAGAGTGGGAGAGCGAGAGAGTCCGATGCTTAGCAGCCTGAGCCACCCAGGCGCCCCTTCAGACGCGATTATTAGCCCAACTTCCCAGTGTGCATCAGGGTTCACTCTTTGTGTCAAGTTTCTGTGGGTTTTGAAAAGCGTGTCGTGGGGCGCCTGGGTGGCGCAGTCGGTTAAGCATCCGACTTCAGCCAGGTCACGATCTCGCGGTCCGTGAGTTCGAGCCCCGCGTCGGGCTCTGGGCTGACGGCTCAGAGCCTGGAGCCTGTTTCCGATTCTGTGTCTCCCTCTCTCTCTGCCCCTCCCCCATTCATGCTCTGTCTCTCTCTGTCCCAAAAAATAAATAAACGTTGAAAAAAAAAAATTTAAAAAAAAAAAGAAAAGCGTGTCGTGTCGTGTCGTGTGTCCACCATGATGGTTCACTGCCCCAGAGTGCCGGCCGCTGCCCCAGCCTCCCACCCACCTTCTTTCCCCCTTACCGGTCATTCACTGGAGTCCTCGCAAAGGGTATGAGTACCTTTATAAACCGTCATCACATGTTGCCAGTTTGCTTGCCGTGCAAGTTTGTTTGTTTGTTTGCTTGTTTCTTTTTTTTAACGTTTATTTATTTTTGAGAGACAGAGAGGGACAGGGTGCGAGCCGGGGAGGGGCAGAGAGAGAGGAAGACACAGAATCTGAAGCAGGCTCCAGGCTCTGAGTTGTCAGCACAGAGCCCGATGCGGGGCTCGAACTCACAAACTGTGGGATCATGACCTGAGCCGAAGTCAGATGCTTAAGTGACTGAGCCACCCAGGCGCCCCGTGCAGGTTTCTTTTGTAGTGCCACCTCGAATGCAGAACTCGGTTCATTTCCTGTACTTCTTAGTATTGAATTTTATTATTTTAATTATTGTTCCGAGCTTGAGATTAAACTTTTTATTTTGGGGGCACTTGGGTGGCTCAGTCAGTTGAACGTCCGACTTCAGCTCAGGTCATGATCTTGCAGTTCGTGAGTTTGAATGTCACGTGGGGCTCACTGTTGTGAGCCTGTCAGCACAGAGCCGGCTTTGGATCCTCCGTTCCCCTCTCTCTGCCCCTCCCCCGCTTGTGCTCGCCCCCCAAATAAGTAAATATTAAAAAATGTTTATTTTGGAATCACTTTTTATCATGAAAGCAATGAATGCTTATTTAAAAAATCCCAACAATGCCTGGATTTATTCGTTGAAGGCCTGTTTCTGGGAGTTCCCAGACCTCTTCTAGCCCTGGGACTCCAGGGCTTGTTGCCTCCAAGGACCTCACGTTTGGGAGGAGAGGACAGATAATGCACGAACAAGCCGGAGAAGCTAAGGAAGCCAGTGATAGATGCCCCAAGGCATGCGGGGAGGGGATGGAATTTGCAACCTGAATGGGAAGCTCCTGAGGAGATTCAGAGACACCCAGCGGGGTGGGGGGGGGGGGGGGGTGGGGAGGGGGGCAGTCTGGGACCAGCTGAGTGAAAGCCCCCAGGTGACTCTGAGCAACTCCAGGACCGAGGATGTCTGGGTGGACGGGAGTGGGTGGTGACTTTGCTTTTGCATTGGATGGCCAGGAAGTCCTCTCCAGTACAGCTCACTGGCTCCTGAAGCTGCCCGGAGCTGGGAGCTGGGGGGGATTCCATGGGACATCAGGGAAGGGCGCTGCAGGCAGGGGAATGGCTTCTGCAAAGTTCTGAGGTGGGGGGGTGTCTTTCAGCTCTACCCCTCCCCCCCCAGTAGGCCCCTACAGCCCCGCCAAAGTCACCGCAAGGAATCGTTTGGGGACCGCCCACAAGTAGGGATGAAGAAGAAAGAATCCCACAGAGCTCTCTCCTGTTCTCTCCAGTATTAGCGGCCCCCTTCCCCACTCCCCGAGCTCTCCCTGTCCACACTGCTGGCCCCTTCTGGCTTTGGGGCCGTCGGGTTCAGGCCACTCGTGGGCAAGGGAAATGGTACACTTGGCACCTGTTCGGTGGGCCGCTGAACGTGGACGTTTCTCTCCGGCCGCCCACCCGCTGCCATCTGGTTTCCTGAGCCCTCCCGCTGCCCGGAATCCTGTCTGGGTTCTGTGGCCACACTTACTGGGAGTGAGAGCACTCGAGCTGGATGGTGTCAGTTTTGTCTCCATTTTAGCGATGGGGCCACTCCCAGAGCGGTCAGAGGGGGCCTGCTGGACACTGAGCCCGGGATGGACTCCGTGACTTTGTAGGCCAGTCTCCCCACCCCACCCCCCCACCCCCCACCCCCCCGTTGCTGATCTCACCAAGCTCCTGTTGTTGGATACAAAGGCTCTTGTAAAAAGCCCTTTTGTGGTATTTTTAAAAAAAATTTACCAAATTTACGAATTTTGTAAAATTTGTAAAACATTTTAAATTTTTAAAATTAAAAAAAAAATAGAGGCTCTATAGCTCAGGGGTTAGAGCACTGGTCTTGTAAAATTAAAAAAAAATATATTTATTTATTTTGAGAGAGAGAGAGAGAGAGATCATGTGTGCACAGGGGAGGGGCAGAGAGAGAGAGGGAGAGGGGGAATTCCAAGCAGCCTCCGCACTGTCAGCGCAGAGCCCGATGCGAGGCTCGAACTCATGAACCACGAGATGGTGACCTGACCGAAATCAAGTCAGACGATTAACCGACTGAGCCCCCCAGGTGCCCCAAGGCTGGTTTCATTTTAACGTTCTGAATAATGTGATGATGGAATTCTGTACGCATAAATCTTTGAGCACGGCTCTGTTTCTGGAAGTGGAGTTGTTGAGTCTAAGAGCATGAATATTTTTAAGTCTCCAGTTAAAAAACAATCATGTCTGGGGTGCCTGGGTGGCTCAGTCAGTTAAGTGTCCGACTTCGGCTCAGGTCATGATCTCACAGCTCATGAGTTTGAGCCCCGCGTTGGGCTCTGTGCTGACAGGTCAGCCTGGAGCCTGCTTCGGATTCTTTGTCTCCCTTTCTGTCTCTCAAAAGAGCCAGCTGCCTGCTCACAGCTCCCTGGTCCCCATCATCTGTCACCCTCCTGGGCAGCCTTTGGCTGGTGACAGTCCACTGGTGAACCGGTTGGAGCTGGATTCCAGCTGCCCACAGCCTCGCCTGCCTGGTCTTCTTTCCTCACACTCCCTCCCCTGAGCTGCCCTGTAAACGCCCTTTACAAGAACCCCTGTCTCAGGCTCTGCTTCCAGGAACTTGACCTGAGGCTCTGAGAACCTAGTATTTTAGACCCACTGCTAATTTTGACAACATTTTTTTTTTCTCTTGCTGAATTCTATACTGATCCCTACTTATTAAATCTTTCTGCTTTCTTCTGGATTCATTTTTTTTCTCCTTGCCAGAGTAAACCCTTCAAGAATTTTGTCAAAGAAGGCTTTGTGGAATAAATTCTTTGAAACCGTGTTTGTACAAGAATAATGTTACTTTCTTATGTCAAGCAATCATTTAATTAGGTATACTGTTTTAGGTTAAACATGCTTTCCCTTCACAATATTTCGGCTGTTACTCCACTGGTTTCTTTAATCCATTACCATTGAAAGCGCCAATAAAAACCTTCTTTTTGTCTTTTTGTAGGCACTGTGTCCCCCTAAAAAGATACATTTAGGTCCTAGCCCCTGGTACCTGTAAATGCAACCTTATTTGGAAATAGATCGATGCAGATGTGATTAGTTAAATGAGGTCAGGCTGGGGTAAAAGGGTTTTTTTTTTTTTTTTTTTTTTTAAATTTTTTTTTTTTTCAACGTTTATTTATTTTTGGGACAGAGAGAGACAGAGCATGAACGGGGGAGGGGCAGAGAGAGAGAGGGAGACACAGAATCGGAAACAGGCTCCAGGCTCTGAGCCATCAGCCCAGAGCCTGACGCGGGGCTCGAACTCCCGGACCGCGAGATCGTGACCTGGCTGAAGTCGGACGCTTAACCGACTGCGCCACCCAGGCGCCCCAAAAGGGGTTTTTAACCCAACGTGATGGGGGTCCTTATCAGAAAAGGAGACGAGGGGCACCTGGGTGGCTCAGTCGGTTATGTCCAACTTCGGCTCAGGTCAGGATGTCTCAGTTTGTGAGTTCGAGCCCTGCTTTGGGCTCTGTGCTGACGGCTCGGAGCCTGGAGCCTGCTTTGGATTCTGTGTCTCCCTCTCTCTCTGCCCCTCCCCTGCTCACGCTCTGTCTCTGTGTCTCAAAAATAAATAAACATTAAAAAAAAAAGAAAAAACAAAGGAGATGAGGCACAGACACACAGAGAGGAGATGCCACGGGAGGACAGAGGCACAGCCAGAGTGAGCAATGTGTCCGTAAGCCAAGCAATGCCAAAGATTCTGGCAAGCCACCCGAAGCTGGGGGCGCGGGAGGGTCAGAAACGTTCTCCCCTAGAGCCTCCAGAGGGACCATGGCCTGCTTGCCCTCTGGTCTTGGGCTTCTAGAACAACGAGAGAAAAAACGTCTGTCGTTTTAAGCCATCCAATCTCTGGTATGTTGTTAAGGCATCTCAAGTGAACGAATACTTTTTCTTTCGGGAGACTTGAAAGGTCATCTTCTTCCTAATTCTTACCTTCTTACTGCTCTCATCAGGCTGGGGTTGGATGCAAGGCCACGCTGATTGTGGTCCTTGGGGGTGAGTTTTAGGAACACAGAAACTTCTAGTGCACAGGGCTCATCAGCCTCTTCTCCCTCGCTCCCACCCCCTCCTCCCCACCCCTTCTCACTTCCTTCCAGGCACGTCCCTTTTTAAGGAAGCCAGCCTCCCACGAAGGGCCCTGGGGAGAACTGGGGAGGGGATCCTTCGCAGGGGCTCCCCCTGGGCACCGAGGCCTCTTCCCGAGTCGGGGATGGTGGGGATACTGGGGCTCTGGGCTCCAAGGTCATGGGGGTGCACGGTGGCTGTTTCCCTCTATTTCCAACGTTCTGAGTCCCCTGAATTCCCTGCACAGGCTGTGGTCCTCAGCTGAGCTGTTGCCAGGTGCACTGGGGGCCCTGGGAGGGGTCTGCCCTGAGGCTCCTGGGGGAGAGAACAGGCCATGAGCCCAAAGCACCTTCCAGCCCCATTGAGCCACCTGGCTGGTTTTCCTACTTGCCCTTCGCTGCACACACCAGGCCCACCTCCCTGGGGGGCTCACCCACAGCTGCTCTGTCAGCCTCAAAGAGATTCTGCGACCCCCCAGCTTCTCTGTCACCTGATTTATCTCAGTGGGCGGGTTCCCGGGAGGAGCCCAGTGGCCCCTGTGGTTCTCCACTTACTGTGGATGGCTCAAAGCCTTTTGAACACATCGAGACTCTCATTCATGGCTTCTTGTGTCCTGAGAGATACTTAGATCGTTGGCTACCGCCTGTGTGACACCGAAATGCAGAAGGCTTCTGTGCCTCTCTTGTCTATTTTGTGGCAATGATGTAGGGAGGGGAGAGGAGGCAGGACCCCCACCAGTGAGGAGGGGGCATTGACGGGGGTGGGGATGCAGCCAGGACCTCCTTTTGTATCTGTTGGGTCCTGCCAGCAGGGAGGGTAGGTGTTGCCACATTCAGGGCCCCAGGAAGGAGCTGGGGCCACTGCTGGGATTTCAGACAGAAGCCAAGAGCAGCCAGGGAGCGGAGGAGGGAGGCGCCTCAGGGGCCGGGTGCGAGCCCTGCGCTGGGTTGCACCCTGGCGGTGCTGGGTTTCATATCAACACCCGAGTCTTTACACGTTTGAAGCTTTATGGCCCAGTAATCCAAGAGCGGCTATTTCCTCTCTCTGATCGGTCAGAAATGGTAAGTGCTGCCAGGGATATGGGGGACCCAGGGCAGGAAGGCCTTACTGGTCCAGGAGAAGCGTCTCAAGTTGGGACGGCTGAGCTGTGGCCCGCACCTGACACTCTGGTCCGCTGCATCCCGCTCGGGGCTGCCCTTGGCTGTTGGAAAGGAGTACCGGCCAGCCCAGTTTTTGTGGGACAGCGTGGTCACCTGAAATTTGCAGATGGTTCCCAGACTTTGTTCGTGCCAAGTGAGCACCTCAAGATTTTCAGATGGTGCCAACCAGACCCCCTGGCTCTGTGGGGTGCAGATGCCAGAGGTGAGTGGGGCCACCACGTCCATGGGGACCCGGTGACTTCTCCCTGCAGCCCCTGTGAAGCCGGCCAGGCACCTGTGGTGCAGCGCTCGGGGAGGGCCCTCTCAGGGCTGGCAACCTGCCCGTCCCCGTGTCCCAGCCCGGGCCGTGGGCTCTGTCGATCCAACGTGTGTTTGTGGCGGGTCTGTGTGTGGCAGGGCCATGGCTGGATGCTGCTGGGGGTCACAGGGGTTGAGGAAACTCAGCTTCTGCCTCTTTGTGACTTGCTCTCCAGCTGGCATCTTGGGAAACCCATATGTCCACTGACATGCGTCAGGGTCCTCTCGAGACAGAACACAGAGGATGTGTTTTTACCATCTGTCTCTATCTGAAATCTGCTGGGAAGGCAGGCTGGAGACCCAGGGACGAAATGATGCTGCAGTCAGAGTCCAAAGGCAACCTGGAGGCACAGTTCCCTCTTCCTCCAGGGACCTCAGTCTTTTTTCAGCTTAAGGCCTTCAACTGATTGGGCGAGGCCCACCCACATCACAGCGGGAAATCTGCTTTACTCAAAGTCTACTGATTTCACTGTTAATCACAACTAAAAAATACCTTCACAGCCACATCCATATGGGTGTCTGACCACACAGTTGGGCACCGTGGCCCAGCCAGGTTGACGCATGAAATTAACCAGACCCCATTAAAAAAAATCGAATATAACAAAGGCATGATTGGGCTGCTCGTATACGGGGGCCCAAGGGCTCAGTTTCTCCAAGGACTGGGAGCAATGCCAGAAGAGCAGATGAGGTTTGCAGGAGGCTTCTGGCCTCCGTCTTGTCTTCCGACCTGTGCCTCCTGCGTGGGCCACCGAGGAGTTGTGGGTGGGAAAGACCCCAGGGCTTGCTGTTGTGAGTGAGGGCTCACGGGTTCATGTGCAGTGGGGCTGTGCACACAGAATCCACAGCGGCCCCAGTGCTGGGCTCTCGAGACTTGAGGGCAGAGGTTCTAGAACCCTCAGGGACATACATAGCACACCCCAGCTGGAAACAAAGCCAGGGTAAGGCTGCTGGAAAGCTGCCCGCTCCCCCCCGGAGCCTGGTGAGCATTGCACAGTTCTCTTCCATCCTCACAGGCTGGCATGCATTACTCCTGGTGGGGTGTCGGGGTAGGGATGATATTTGCTTGAGCGACAGCCCATTTGTCTGGGCAGGGGGCTCATTCCTGCACCACTGTCCTCCTGAGCAACCATCAGGGACCATCTACAGATGCCCAAATCCGGAGATGGGGGACGTTGTCCAGGGGCCAAGTGTGGTGCTGGTTTATTTTCCCCCGGGGGCTGGTTGTGGGTCCCCCCGTGTGTGCACAGAAAATATTCTGGTTTTCTATGTTGGTTCCCGCTGTGTTCCTTGGAGGCCGTTCAATACTTTCACAGTGAGGTTTCATTTTTCACTCCCCCCCTTGTTTTCCTAAAGGGCCCAGAGCTCCCCCAGCTTTAGGGTAGCACGTCTGTCGTCTTGGAGAAGATAAGACGCTCATGGAACACTTGACCCCCGAGTAGAGACACTACTCACAGCAGAAGGATCAGCAGGGGAAGTGCCACCAGAGGGCCCAAAGCTTGGCCTTGGGAATGTCAGTTCCCTTGCTGGGGTCTGTGTCACTGTAGGCAAGCTTGACTGTCAGCCCTCACTGGTCAGGAATGTCAGCCCTCCGTGGGGGAGCTGTACCTCCCAGCCCACAGGGGAGTAGAGTGTGGGGAGCGAGGGGGGCTGTGGAAACAACTGCATGGCTAAGCCAGCCTGGCGTGTCTCAAATTCAGGGTCAATTCACAGGAGCGTTGGGTGTCCACACCACGATTCCAACTCAGAGTGCCTTTGAGAGCTTAAAAACACTTGCCTGAAAGGTCTTCAGGTTTTATTCCAAGGTCTATGCTGTGTCGTACCGATCGATTAATCTGTGGATAGCAAGATGATAGTTGTTTGTGACAGAAAATCCAATGTCAGCAGATCCAAGTTCAAGAGTCTGTGGCCTCACCGTCTGTGTCCCTGGTTGAGTGCAAGCCTTGGGAGGCACATGGTTGGGTGGGCAGTAGATGGACCAGTGTAGATAGAGGAATGTCTGCCGTGTTCTGGAAACTTCTTACATCTGCGATGACCCTTAACAATGCCCAGAGGAGAAATCATCGTTCTCCTTAGAATGATGGTAATATAATCTTTGCACATACTCATTTTTGGTGGATGGTGGCTCAACAGATAGAATGTTTATCAGGACATTTCCCCAGGAGTGGGATAAATTTGTTCCGAGCCCTCTCTGGTAGACTCCACTGGTTCTCATGCTTGGAGTAGCATGTCCAAGGTGGTCTGTGAAGCTCCGGGACCATCTATTATCATTGACTTTGATTCTTAGCTCCCCCCGCCTCAGGTGTGTAAGTAGGTAAATTATGACCATCTCCAGGAGAACGCTCTTTTGCTCACACTTTGCCCTTACTTAGAAACTTAAAGTAGCTCCAAATGGATTCTTGTCTCCAGTTCAAATTCCTAATCCAATGCCTGGGAAAGACCTGGTTTGCATCTTTAGAAAAAAGGAAGTCACTCCCAACTCCTCTTCCAAGTGACAGTCCTCTTGGAAGCACTTGATTTATAAGGCAATTCATGTTTATCCACATCTCCTCTTTTCCTTAATTCCTGTCCACCATCCCCAAACCACGTGGTTCCAATGCCTCACAACATCCTGGTTGGCACTGCCTGGACAGTCTTGTATGCTATGACTACCTGAAAAAAGTTGTGCCTAGAATGGGAAAGAATATTCCAAACTGATGTGTTTTTAGAGATCTTTATCTTTGCATACTTTTCCTATTGTTAAATGCTAAGTGAGGTTTTAAAAAAATTTTTTTAAAACGTTTATTTATTTTTGAGGGAGAGAGAGACAGAGCATGAGCAGGGGAGGGGAAGAGAGAAAGGGAGACACAGAATCTGAAGCAGACTCCAGGCTCTGAGCGGTCAACGCAGAGCCTCATGTGGGGCTCCAACTCATGAACCGTGAGATCATGACCTGATCTGAAGTCAGACGCTTAACTGACTGAACCACCCAGGCTCCCCAAATGCTAAGTAAGGTTCTTAATGACAGAGGTCTTTACTATTGTCTGTATTTTTAAAACTTATTTTATTATTATTATTATTTGTTATTGTTATCAATTAATTTTTAACAGTTTATTTATTTTGAGAGAGAGAGTATGCGGGGGAAGGGACAGAGAGAAAGGGAGAGAGAGAACCTCAAGCAGGTTCTGAGCTGTCAGCAAGGAGCCTGACATCGGGCTTGAACTCACGAGCTGTGAGATCATGACCTGCGCCAAAGTCAGATGCTCAACCGACTGAGCCTCCCAGGTGCTCTATTGTCTGTATTTTTAGTTGGAATTTTATCAATGCTGGTAAGGTTATTTACATTTTTGGATGAATAATACATGTTGTGGACAATAATAATAATATTAAATCAATATCAAATAATATTTATATCATGGAGATCGGCAAGTGCTACCAATCAAGATTTTGAGTTTCCTCTTGGAGAGCTGCTTTGCCAGCACACCACTGCTTGAAAAATGGGAGAAAGCTCCAGTCATTCATTCTTGGAAAAAAATGAGGAAGACACATTGATATTCCCCCCCCCCCCCCATATGCAGAGGGTAAAATTCAACTATGCCTTTTTGCTTTCTGGAATGTTTTTTTTTTTTCTCTCAAAAAAGAATAAAACGTACCTCTGGGCCAAAGATGGGCGAGTGAAAAGAATCGTAACATTCCCAGGCACACGTGAACTTGATGTAGACAGCACATCCTTTTCTTGGGGAAGAAGTTCATCAAGAACCTTTTGTTGGGAGAGTATAAGGCTTTGCAGACACTCAGAATGTTAAACCACAGGTTTAAACATCATTTTAGACATTTATTTACTCTCCAGAAACTGTGGGGTGGGAATGTGACATTCAGTTAATATCTGAGTCCGGTTTTCTGAAAATAACTTGCCATTTGGGAAGATGGTATAAAGTGTTAATCTCAGCTGCTTGGCTGAACTTCCCCATGAAGTTTTAAGTTTGCCAATCCCAAGATTAGGCCCAGTGTTTCTTAAGGAATAACTCATTTTCAGTGTGTTCCTGGGTTCTGAAATACCAGCATGCCAACGCTAAACTATTCCTTAGGGAGAACTTTTCTCCCTGAAGAGCCTCCGATGCCTCACGCTGCTGAGCCCGACTGATATGCAAAACATGAAAGTCTTAATTTTTTCTTTCAAAATATATTTAACTTCAGCAAACCTTAAGCCAAGCCTCTCGCAGATGGCAGACAGCTTAATTGCTGTGGTAAACTCGTCTGACGTTTTTTTGGAAAACTTTGGGTGCTAGAATAACCCATCGAACCCAGAGAAAATAGATTTCAACCCACACAAAGACATGCCTCTCAACTCGGCTGTTCAAGTTTTGTCCAAGGGTGTTCCTTTTTTTCCCCTTCCCTTTTCAGGCTTGCTTGTACAGCTTGCAAGTCCAGAATGTGTTCTTTGGATGGCAAATCAAGAGAGGCCCAGGATGAAATGAATCAGCTCCACTGTTCCTTCCCCCACCCATCTGTCTTCCTGCAATGTCTGATGGAGGATGGCAAGATCGGCTGACTGTATTCATATATTCGCTTCATTTATTTTATTTTATTTTTTAAAGTTTATTTATTTATTTTGAGAGACAGAGAGAGGGAGAGAGCACAAACAGGGGAGGGACAGAGAGAGAGAGAGAGCGAGGGAGAGAGAGAATCCCAAATAAGCTCTGTGTTTTCAGCCCAGAGCCTGATGCAGAGCTTGAACCCTCGAACTGTGAGATCATGACCTGAGCCGAAATCAAGAGTCGGATGCTGAACCTACTGAGCCACCCAGGGTCCCCAGCTTGAGTTATTTACTTACTTATTTTTAACTTTTGCAGGTGCTGCGTGCCCCCAGGGAGCTCGCATGGTCCGTCAGCTCTTGGGTTAAGGGCCAATCAGCCGGTTACCGCATCTTCCTGGGGTGCCATCATTATGGCTGGCACTGCCCAGGCTCTGATCTCGTGGGCAATGCCGTTTCTTTCTCTGTGTCAATAAGAGATACCTTCCGAGCGGATGATTTCTGATTCATCACAGAAGTCATAGTTGGGGGAATATAGACCAGCGTTCCGCATACGAGCCGCGCTTAGCCATCGTGCCTCCGATCGCTACCACCCTAATGGCAAAGTCAAAAACAAAACCCAGCGGAGAGTGTCCTTGTTTACCTCAACCGCCAAGGGCTGGGAAGTCTGATTACTGTTTTTCTCAACTGTGTATATAAACATTCGTAAACATACTGCCGCGTGAACAGCCAACTCCTGTTTGTACTTTAAGTGGATTTAGTTTAACCGCTCCCCCTGCTGTGCATCACTGTGCGTACTGATGAGTTCTTAGCTTAGACCACACACACCCAGCCCTCCTCAGCCTTCTCAGGGCTGCGTGTCCAGGGTCCCCGGGCAGCTGCACGTGACCTGCGCTGGAAGGAAAGACCAGTCGGGAGGGTGGTGCCTGGTGGGCACGGTGGGTTCTGGAGCTGGGCCCAGAGGAGGAGCTGAGGAAGGAAAGTGAGGATGCAACTGGGGATGGCTCACAGGATGGGTGAGGCGCCCCCAGGGGCCCCCGAGCCGGGGGGTGGGGGGCAGAGGCAGGGGTGGGTTCTGGTTAGCTGGGGAGGATGGGCTCTGAGACCGTGTGTGGCTCAAGCTGGTGTCCGGGGAGGAGTTTTTCAGGAACTTTCTCATCCAGCTCATTGTTCCCCTCCAAGCAGTTTGGTACATGAGTGCTGCACGGCCAGTGGCTCACTAGGTGGGGATTGCTCCTGGGGATGACAGATGGGGTTCCGTGAGCCTGGGCCTTGAGGACACTTGGCTTTGACCACGTCCTGCCTTCCGCATAAGGTTCCGTCCTTATTCCCGATACGGAGATGAAAACCTTGAGGCTCAGAGAGTTCCCTGGATCTTCTCGGCCTCCCTTGGCATCTTGGGGCCAGGATTCCAGAAGAAAACGGACGTCTTCGCCAGCCTCGGCTCAGGAGCTAGATCACTCGGGACAGCCCCCTCTCCTTGATGTCCCTCGCTGCCTCCATCAAAGGGCAGTTGAACCAGACGCCCTTAGTCTCGTTAAATACTTCCAAGTGGTTTTGTCTCTCACAAGAACCGTCCCTGGGGGCACCCGGCTGGCTCAGTTGGTGAAAGCGTCTGACTTTGCTTCGGGTCATGACCTCGTGGTTCGCGAGTTCGAGCCCCTAGTCGAGCTCTGCGCTGACAGTGTGGAGCCTGCTTGGGGTTCTCTCTCTGCCCCTCCCCAACTTAAGTGCGCACTCTCTCAAAATATATGAGTAAACTTAATAAATAAATAACCGTCCCTGCTCAGACAATTTCTTCTCAAGGCATGTGGTATTGGTGACCTGCCTGCCTTCCCTTTACTTTCTCCAGGAAAAGCAACCATGTTAAGTCTCTTGGTAGGAAATAAACTGTGTCTGAGCAGGAAAGGATTCGCTGTCATTAGGAAGTTTTGAGTGGTAGGCCATGAAGAATCTCAGTAAAAAGGGCTTAAACCCTCAAATCCACATTGTCAGGCCCACAGGTAGCACTTCTGGAGTTCAGTGGCTCAGGGATGTCATCAGGGACTGGGGTCCCTTTCCTCTTTGGGGGTGAACGCCTTAGGCTTGTCCTCCCCTGGTCACAAAATGGTTGCTGCTGTACCAGCCACCACCTCAACACACTGCTGTTTGGCAGACTGATTCCTCCTTAGTTGACTTTGTCAAAGAGGAAAGGTTTTCTAGATACTCCAGGTTTCCTCCAGCCCATGGGCACACTCAGCCAGTCCATACCCCGTTACCGGGGTACTTGGTCCCCTGCATGCTACCCACAGGCCAGGGGGCCATTCCTGAGGCTTGTCTGGGTTCCCTTCTCCATGGCCCCTCCTTTTCTGAGCTGAGGGCTTGCAGCCTCCCTCCTTTGTGCCTGGGATGTTCTAGGGCTCCAGATATTGTCCTGGACAAGAGTCAGTTCTCTCCCTTGTCCTGTCCATGGAGACACGGCTCACATGGTACAGGTTATTTTTGACCTCATGTTCTTCTCCTACCTATGGCGTGGTCACCACAGGTGATAGGAAGGGAGATCTTCCCGTCCCCGGGAAGCATCTTGAGGATCTGACTCCTCTCCACCTAGAACTTCGAAAGTCCTTCTTCTAGGTGACAGCAGGCTTTCAAGGGACAGTCCTGCTGAGCTGCGAACAAAAATGCCACTCAGCAGTCAGCGTTGAGGGAAGACTTTGTTATTAAGTGAAATAATGTGTGTAAAGCACATGAAGGGCGCCTGGCACGTAGGGAGTCCTCGGGGAGAAGTAGCCGATATCAGCTTCCTGTCACATCAGTCCTGCCGGAGCCCCTCCCCCTGACTTTCCCATGGGGCCAGGAGTCTGGGGGCTGAGGCTAGAGCCTGTGACCCTCCAGACCAGCCTCCCATGCTGGGGACTCTGTAATTCCCTCCCCAGTTGTCCCAAGACTGTTCTCAGGGTCTGCCCTCCCGAGGGCTGAGCTGTGGTAGTTGTGGCTCCTGAGGCCCAGGGGGTGGCTGTGGGTAGGTTGTTTGTGACTGTAGCCCGGGGAGGGGGGAGGAGGCGGTGGGGGGACATCCCAGGTGCCTGTGAGCTTCTTAGGGGGCGGGACACAGCTGAGTGGGGGGAAAGGGAGGATGGAGAGCCTCTGGTGGGGCAGCAGGCTGGAGGCAAGGGCCAGCAGATTCCAGAACTCCCCGGAGTCCAAGATTTCCAAATTCAACCCGGTTTTCTGGGTTGTGATAAGGTCTATTTACCAACTTGCAAGGGCGGGACACTACTTAGCGGTCTATCACCTTGGTTCATTACTTTAAAGTATTTCCAAGTGTGGGGAGGCTCAGTCGTTTAATGGTCCGACGCTTGGTTTCTGTTCAGCTCATGATCTCACAGTCGTGGGTTCAAGCCCTGAGTCAGGCTCTGTGCTGACAGTATGGAGCCTGCTTGGGATTCTCTCTCTCTCTGCCCCTCTTTGCCTCTTTCTCTCTCTCAAAATAAATAAACTTAAAAAATACATTAAAAAATATTGCAACATGTGGTTTGTAGGCCCCCCCCCCTTGGTGCCACCAACTCTAGGGATGGGCCTGGTCGGGAGGGCATTCCTAGGCTGGCGGTATGGTGCCTTAACCATCGACAGAGCGGTTTTAATTCTTACGGTTCAACTACTCCTGTTTAACTTTCAAAGCAGCCGAAGGCCAGGTATTCCTGCGATCCCCACCTGACAAGTGTTAAAGCCAATACATCATGCAGTTCAATCGTGCAGTTTAAATTTCTCTCCTGGAAGAGAAATGACCCGGGCACCGTGCACACGGGGCCAGGATGCATCCCACGCTGGCATGTCCCCTGTGCAGGAAGCCTGTCTCTGCCTGTCCTAAGTAGCACGGTGGCTTTGTTTCCCCCCCCCGGATATGTTCTTGCACTTGCCATTCTCCGTGTGTTTCCAAAAGGTCTGGGACACATGCCCCTCCTAACAAATATCGGACAGTCGGGGAGAAAATCGCTACAGGGATGTCTGTGCTTGGAGCCGTGCCAGGTCCTGCCACCGACAGAAAAGCGTGGGGCATGGTTGCTGCTCTCAGGGCAGTGAGGAGAACTGAGGAAGAAAAACATTCAAGGGCGCTTGGGGGGCTCAGCCGGTTAAGCGTCTGACTTCAGCTCAGGACATGATCTCACCATTCCCGAGTTCGGGCCCCGTGTCGGGCTCTGCGCTGACAGCTCGGAGCCTGGAGGCTGTTTCGGATTCTGTGCCTCCCTCTTTTCTGTGCCCCTCCCTCGCTCGTGCTCTCTCTCTCTCTCTCTCTCTCTCAACAGTAAATATTAAAAAAAAAATACTGAATGGGAGAGCACTTACTTTATTTTTAAAATATAATTTATTGTCAGGGCGCCTGGGTGGCTCAGTCGGTTAAGCGGCCGACTTCGGCTCAGGCCATGATCTCGCGGTCCGTGGGTTCGAGCCCCACGTCGGGCTCTGTGCTGACAGCTCGGAGCCTGGAGCCTGCTTCGGATTCTGTGTCTCCCTCTCTCTGACCTTCCCCCGTTCATGCTCTGTCTCTCTCTGTCTCGAAAATAAATAAACGTTAAAAAAATTTTTTAAAATATAATTTATTGTCAAATTCGCTTGCATATAACACCCAGTGGGAGAGCACTTGCCTGAAAAAAACTTATTTCTCGGGGCGCCTGGGTGGTATTCTCCCTCTTTCTAAACAAAACCCAAAATACCTCCTCCAGGCCCCACAAAAAACAAACCTTATTTCTCATCAATTTTAATTAAAATATGTGGTAGGTAATACATTCACCTGGTTCAAAACTAATAAACCACAAATGTCTTCCCCTCAACTCAAGTACAGTAAAACCTTGGTTTGCGAGCATAACTCATTCTGGACACATGCTTGTTATTCAAAGCACTTGTATATCAAAGTGAATTTCCCCATAAGAAATAATGGAAATATTCATATAAAATGATTTGTATAAAAATAATTACAACACTGGGGCGCCTGGGTGGCTCAGTCAGTTGAGCGTCTGACTTCGGCTCAGGTCATGATTTCACGGTTCTTGAGTTTGAGCTCCACGTCGGGCTCTGTGCTGACCGCTCAGAGCCTGGAACCTGCTTCAGATTCTGTGTCTCCCCCTCTCTCAGCACCTCCCCTGCTTGCTCTCTGTCTCTCTCTCTCTCAAAAATGAATACATGTTAAAAAAATAAAAAAAAATGATTACAATAGTGTAATATAATGCAAAATGATAAAGAAAGTACAAAATATAAAGAAAAATAAATTAATCTGCAATTACTTTGAAAACCTTTGTGGCTGGTGTGAGGGAGACAAGAGAGAGGAGGGTTATTGTGTAGGACGACTTTCACTATCACTAACGGAATCACTGCTGTCTGTTGCCTCAGTGGAGTCTTTCTCTTTTTGTGCAACTTTAACAAGGAAATTATCCAATGAGCTAGAATGGAGCAAAGCATTCCTAAGCCCACTCTTGTATGGAAAAGCAAAGGACTGTCCGTAGGGGCTTTGAAGTGACAAAAAAATACACCAGTGCCTGTTGGGGGCGCCTTCCAATGTTCTGAAAAATCACCGATTTCTGCCAAACATCGAGGCCTGAGACTGAGCACCTGAGCTTGGGAGACAGTCACCCACAATCTTGCAGCGAGAGAGAGAGAGAGAGAGACAGAGAGAGAGAGGAGAACCATTGGCTCAGTTGTGATCATGTGACCTTTGGTCTTACGTGCTACTCATATTGTGAGACATCGCTTGTTTATCAAGCCACCATTTATTAGAAATGTTTGCTCGTCTTGCGGACTGGCAGAACAAGTTACTCCAAGGTTTTACCGTATTCCAGCCATCCCGCTCCCTGCTCTGGAGGCAATCAGTCTCACTCACTCCTTCCAGAGATATTTGATGCATATATAACTCAATACAGATACATGTGCATTGTACACACACACACTTCTTCCTCTCCCTTTTATATACGTGGTAAAACAATATGTCCTCTCATTTTTTAGCCTCCAAGGCTCTTTCTTTTTTTAAAAAAATTTTAATGTTTATTTATTTTTGAGATACAGAGGCAGAGTGTGAGCGGGGGAAGGGCAGGGAGAGAGAGGGAGACCCAGAATCAGAAGCAGGCTCTGAGCCATCAGCACAGAGCCTGATGCGGGGCTTGAACTCACGGATGGTGAGATCATGACCTGAGCTGGAGTCAGAGGCTTAACTGACAGAGCCACCCAGGCTACTTCTTATTTATTTATTTATTTTTTACTTTATTTGTTTTGAGAGAGAGGGAGAGACAGAGAGACCGGGGGGAGGGGCAGAGAGACAGAGAGAATCCCAAGCAGGCTCCAAGGTGTCAGTACAGAGCCCGATGCGGGGCTCCAACCCACGACCATGAGATCATGACCTGAACTGAAATTAAGAGTTGGACGCTCAACCAACTGACACCCAGGCGGCCCACAATAAGTCCTTTTTAAAAACCCTAGACTATTTTTTAGAGTGGTTTCAGGTTCACACCAAAATGGAGCCGAAGGTTTAGTGGTTTCTCGTATGGCCCCTGCCCCCTTCACTCACAGCCTCCCCCCACCATCAGCATCCCCCCTCCCATTGTGGTACATCTGTTACAATCAATGAACTTCCACTGGCTCACCATCAGCACCCAGAGTTCCTAGTTTACGTGAGCTCCCTCTTGGGGGTGTGCGTGCTAGGGGTTTGGACAAACGTGTAATGAGGAATCCATCATGGTATAGTAACCTGCAGAACAGTTTCACTGTCCCAAAATTCCTCTAAAGGGCATATATTTTGATGCTACATTGTGTGGGAAGTTGACAGCAGGGGTTGGCACACTCTAAGAAAGCCAGAGGGTAAATAGCTTGGGCTTTGTGGGCATGTGGGTTCTGCCAGAGCGGCTTGGCCCTGCAGCTATAGAAAGAAAGCGGCCATAGGCGATGCGTAAGCGAATGAGCACGGGTGTGTTCTAATAAAACTTTATTACGAACACTGAAATTCAAATTTGATGAAATTTTAGCCTGTCATAAATATTGGTTTTCTTTTTGTTTGTTTTGTTTTGTTTTGTTTTCTAATTTCAATTCAAGTTAGTTCGCATACAGTGTAGTCGTGGTTTCAGGAGTAGAACCCAGTGAATCATCTCTTACATATGATACCCAGTGCCCATCCCGACAGGCGCCCTCCTTAATGCCCATCCCCCATCTAGCCCATCCCCCCACCCACCTCCCCTCCAGCGACCCTCACTTTCTTCTCTGTATTTTAAGGGTCTCTTATGGTTCGCTTCCCTCTCTGTTTTCGTCTTATTTTTCCTTCCCTTCCCCTATGGTCATCTGTTGAGTTTCTTAAACTCTACATACAGTGAAATCACCTGATATTTATCTTTCTCTGATGGACTTATGCTGAGTATAATACCCTCCAGTTCCATCCACGTTGTTGCAAATGGCAAGATTTCATTCTTTTTGATCACTGAGTAGCCACTGTATGTATAAACCACATCTCCTTTATCCATTCATCAGCTGATGGACATTGGGCTCTTTCCATACTTTGGCTGTTGTCAATAGCGCTGCTATAAACATGGGGGTGCATGTGCCCCTTCGAATCTGCATTTTTGTATCTTTGGGTAAATACCTAGTAGTGCAATTACTGAGTCATAGGATAGTTCTATTTTTAACTTTTTGAGGAACCTCCATACTCTTCTCCAGAGTGGCCGCACCAGTTTGCATTCCTACCAACAGCACAAAAGGGTTCCCCTTTCTCCGCATCCTTGCCAGCACCTTTTGTTTTCTGTGTTGTTAATTTTAGCCATTCTGACAGGTGTGAGGTGGTATCTCAGTGTGGTTTTTGATTTGTATTTCCCTGATGGTCGGTGATGTTGAGCATCTTTTCATGTGTCTGTTAGCCTTCTGGATGTCTTCTTTGGAAAAGTGTCTATTCACGTTTTCTGCCCATTTCATCGCTGGATTATTTACAGTTGCACCAAAACCCATAAAATACCTGGGTAGGAATAAACCTCGCTGAAGAGGCGAAAGATCTGTACGCTGAAAACTATAGCAACATTGGTTTTTAAAAAATTTTTTCCCCAACTGTTTAAAAATGTGACAACTCCAGGAAGTGCTGAGAGTGAAGGGAGAAGCAGTTGACCCAGTTTAGGGTGTCAGGGAGGTCTTCCTGGAGGAGGAGGCACTGAGCTGAGACAGGACAATTAAAAAAAAAAAAAGGAGCAACCAAGCTTACAAGCTTATTGGCCACACAAGAACAGGCAGCGAGCTGGATTTGACAGTGGGCTATAGTCGCCGACCCCTGGTCTGGAGCAGTCTCCTGAACTGTTTAGTAGAACAGAGTTACTTCATGGGCTCTTAGTGGTCATGCAGGAAAATCCATCTGGGAACCACTACAGACCCGGTATCCTTCTTAGAGAATCAGTGCGCATTAGCATGTTAAAGGCTCTGAGAAGTCCTGCAGTAAATAAAGTGTGCAACAAGCTCGTGCTGTTTAGTGCTGTTCCCAAACTGGTCATGGGAAACTTTCTCCTCCTCCGCTTCCTCATCCTCCTTCTTTGCCACAGAAGATGTGTTCACTCCTGGTAGAACTGGTATTCTGAAGATCCCAAGTTGGGAAATGCTGGCCCAGAGGGTCCAAAAGCTGTTGCAAACACAGTTTGGAAGCAATGCAAGGAGTCTAAGGAAGGTTTTGGAAGATCTGGGATTTCAGTCTGCCCCAATTCCTTCCTTCCTTCCTTCCTCCCTCCCTCCCTCCCTCCCTCCCACCCTCCCTCCCTCCCTCCCTCCTTCCTTCCCCTTTTTCTCTTTCTTTCTTTCTTTCTTTCTTTCTTTCTTTCTTTCTTTCTTTCTTTCTCCCTCCCTCCCTCCCTCCCTCCCTCCCTCCCTCTCTTTCTTTCTTTCTTTCTTTCTTTCTTTCTTTCTTTCTTTCCTTCCTTCCTTCCTTCCTCCCTCCCTCCCTCCCTCCCTCCCTCCCTCCCTCCCTCCCACCCTCCTTCCCTCTTTCTTTCTCTTTCTTTCTTTCTTTCTTTCTTTCTTTCTTTCTTTCTTTCTTTCCTTCCTTCCTCCCTCCCTCCCTCCCTCCCGCCCTCCTTCCCCTCTTTCTTTCTCTTTCTTTCTTTCTCTTTCTTTCTTTCTTTCTTTCTTTCTTTCTTTCTTTCTTTCTTTTTCTTCCTTCCTTCCTTCCTTTCTTCCTTTCTCCCTCCTTCCCTCCCTCCTTCCCTCTCTTTCCTTCCTTCCTTCCTTCCTTCCTTCCTTCCTTCCTCCCTCCCTCCCTCCCTCCCTCCCTCCCTCTCCTTTTCTTTCTTTCTTTCTTTCTTTCTTTCTTTCTTTCTTTCTTTCTTTCTTTCTTTCTTTCTTTCCTCCCTCCCTCCCTCCCTCCCTCCCTCTCCTTTTCTTTCTTTCTTTCTTTCTTTCTTTCTTTCTTTCTTTCTTCTCTTTCCTTCCTTCCTTCCTTCCTTCTTCCTTCCTTCCTTCCTCCCTCCCTCCCTCCCACCCTCCTTCCCCTCTTTCTTTTTCTTTCTTTCTTTCTTTCTTTCTTTCTTTCTTTCTTTCTTTCTTTCTTTTTCCTTCCTTCCTTCCTTCCTTCCTTCCTTCCTTCCTTCCTTCCTTCCTTCCTTCCTTCCTTCTTTCGAGTGTGAGTGACAGGGGAGGGGCAAAGGGAGAGAGAGAGAGAGAAAATCCCAAGGAATCTCCATGTCCAGTGTGGAGCCTGACGTGGGGCCCAAACTCACAAATCATGACATCATGGCCTGAGCAGAAACCAAGAATTGGACGCTCAACTGACTGAGCCACCCAGGTGCCCCTGCCCCACTTTCTTGAGTTCGACTTCAGAGGGAAGGATCCTCTGGGGGAAAAGCTGTTGCTGACCAAGCTTTAGAACCTCTAACATGCCACCCTGCACAACAGACTTTTCCACCCCTCCCGCAGCCTGGTCCTCCCTGTGTCAGTCAGCAGCTGCTTGGACAGGACATAGGATTTGTCCTTGACCCTTCTTTGCACTCCACACCCAATTCATCAGCGTGAGTTCCTACCTTTTGACCCCCTTCACCCGTTATACTCACCTCCAACCCCTTGCCTTTGGGAACCAACAGATCTGTTCTCTGTATCTGTGAGTTTCGATTATTTAGTTTCCATTATAAATGAGTACCTAGAGTATTTGTCTTCGTCTGACTTACTTCACTTCGTATATGCCCTCAATGCTCATTAATGTTGTCACAAATGGTAAGATTTCCTTCTTTCTTATGGCTGAATATTCCATTATGTATATAATACAATAATTATTATATAATAATTATTAAATATATAATGTAATAATTATTAAAATATATAATAGTTATTATATAATATTAAATATATAACATAACAATTATTAAATATATAATCATTATATAATAATTATTAAATATATAATGTATTACACATAATGTATTATATGATATTATATAACAGCTAATATTACATATTATATTGTATACATTATATTATAATACGTTATGTATATTATATGTTATATTATACATACTATAGATTAATTATATGTATAATTATATATATTATTATATAATAAATTATATGATATAATAATTCCATTACACACACACACACCACATTTTCTTTATCCATTCACCTATTGGTGGACACTCAGGCTGTTCCCATGTTTTGGCTGTTGTAGATAATACCGCATTGGAGTCGAATGCTCTACCGCTGAGCCATACCCCCAATAATACCGCACTGAACACTGCACATATCTTTTTGAGGTGGTGATTTGGATACATAACCAGAAGTAGAATTGCTAGACCATATAGAAGGGTCCCTTTTCTTTTTTCTTTTTTTTAAATATAATTTATTGTCAAATTGGTTTCCATACAATACCCAGGGCTCATCCCGACAGGTACCCTCCTCAATGCCCATCCCCCACTTTCCCCTCTCCCCCACCCCCCATCAACCCTCAGTTTGTTCTCAGTGTTTAAGAGTCTCTTATGGTTTGGAGAGGTTCCTTTTCTCCATATCCTGACCGACACTAGCTTTCTTTTGTCTTTTTGGTGCTAGCCATCCTGACAGGTGGGAGATGCTAGCCTTCTCGAGTAGATGTTCCTTGAACACAACAAGTTTTTCCCAAGTATGGACTTCTGTTTCCTCTGCCCAGAAAGTTCTTCCCAGGTATTTGTCTGGCTTCTTGTCTCACATCACCCAAGTCTCTGCTCAAGCATCACCTCTTAAGAGAGGCTTTCTCCGACTTCTGTAAGTATCCCTTGCCTGACTGCCCATCGTCCTCTCTCTGCTTCCATGGTGTTCTTTTTCTTCACTGTCGGACGTGTGCTTCTGTGTTATTTGGTCCCTGTCAATAGAACGGGAGCCCCAAGAGACCAGGACCTTGTCTTGTTTGCCCCTGTATTGAACAGACTTAGCACTTAGCACAGTGCCTGGCCTGGAGTAAGCCTCGATAAATATTGTCCGAGGCATTAATGAATGAAAGAATGAATGATTGAAGGTACTTGCTAGGCGCTGTAGGCATAGGAAAGATTCTAAGTCATCTTCTACACAGGAAGACGGGCACTTTGTTCTGATGAATCGGGGCACTTCTTCAGGGGTGGGCCACCTCCTCATCAGGTGGCATCCGTCCCCAGGTTACCAAGGAAAATCATTTCTCATGGGCAGTAGGAGACTGCTGTTCCCATCTCTACAAAGGCAAACCAGTAAAATGCCTTCTGGAAAAGTCAGGCTCCTTTTCAGGAAGCCGACGTTTGCTCTGGCTAGGAGTATGTGTTTCGTGATTTTTGTAGTCTAACTTAGGAAACTTTATGACAGCCAATTAATCTATTTTAAAAGACCCGGTCAATGCAGTTGAGACTTTTTTCCTGAGATAATTGAGATGAAGCTTGAAAGAGATTAAAAAAAAGTTTTTTTTAAAGCCTTTTTATTTATTGACCAGCTAAAGGCAAAGCCATCTGTTCCCATAATGATTGTCTTGGGGGGAAAGCTGTAAAGGTGCCAACCAGGATATATCCTTGTAAAATGGCCACCAAGATCCTGCATCGCCATTCCTTCTGTCACTCTCTTGCTTTTTTGGCTACCCTTGGGTAACCAAGGACTAAGTGAGCCCACGTGTTTGCTGGTGTCACTGGATAAGGTCCTGGGGTGAGCAGAAGCACTCAGGGTTCATGGTGCGAATATCTGATTTGTTAGATGCGAGTTTCCTGCAGACAGATGGTGGTGAGGCCAAATTTCCTCTTGGGGTGACTTTTGACCCCGTTCTTTCCTAGGGGTAACAGATGCGCAGGGCCTTCCTCTGTGGTTGCTGGGTCAGTTTACACAAAGAATGATGAAGCGGGGCCCTGCTGCTGGAAAACCCAAGGCCGCTTTTGGGCTGACGTGTGCCGTGTTGGCCTCTAATCAACGACTCTGGTGTCCACCAGGCACGAGGACTTTGCAGATCTCTGAGACCTAAGTTGGGGACGGTAACGTGGGGGCATGATCCACACGGGTCTCCCACCGAGCTTTCTAGAGTCTGCATGCCAAAGTGGGATTTAAAACCTGTGCGTCATGCAATGCACGGTGCCGGCCTCCCGTGCGCCCTCCCTGAGAGGCCTTTCTTCCCTCCGGACGGTTGAACCGAAACCCTCGTCTGTCACGCTGTCCCCTTTGATCTCCCTTGCAGGTTTCAGACGGAGACAGGGTTTGTACTGCGGATCATTTTCACTCTGCACATAGGTGTGCAGGAGATCCGCTGGCAGTGTAATGTCAGAAACACTTTAATTCCTGAGCCCTGGCTTAGGTGAATGTGGAAAATCTCCAGACAGTGCTGTGTTAGATTTTCACCCCAGTTACGGGGGGCCGGGCGGTTAGCGCGGACACCGTAATTAGGGGAGAGATTGTGGGCTGTCACTGACGGCTCTCCTCCCCGGCGTAATGACCAGCTGGCCCCAGTGCAAAACAGGCCGACTCTTGGGCTTCTGATGAAAACCAGATGCAAGTGTGGCCGCGTAACTGCAGGCAATCTCGTGCCCAGGACGGGGCTCCTGCCCAGGAGGGCACTTGGGGGAAAGGCAGGCTTGATCTGGGTTTGGTCCTTAAATGGGGACGATTCTCTCATCAGCGCTTTGAGATGCTGACAAAGGCCTCAGTTTTTTGTCCAAGAAACCCCGCCCGCCACTTTTGCACGTTTGACACTTCCTCACTCAGGAAGTGAGGGGACGGCACAGAGCTGGTTCCTGCCTTTGCTCTCGGCATGATGGGCCTTATCAAGCCCATGGGGACACGGGTCCCCGTGTGGACCTCGGACACCAGCAGGGGGACACATCTACAGTACTGGAAGGCATCCGGCCCACGGGCGTGCCCAGGACCCTGTTGCAAGAAAGGAAAACAGCACATTCATGTTTATTGCTTAAAATCTGGGCCTCACAGGGCTGCTTTGGGTCCCCTCAAAGTTCACTTCCTCACCCGACTGTTGCTCTCACTTCCCTAATATCTTGTCAAGGCCGTAGGAACAGGAACAAATTGTTTCTTGCCAAAGGTCATCTTTCGAGAAAGCGCATTTGGCTTTCAAAAGCACCAGGATTCCCGGGCTCCGCGGACAGATGCGTGGACCAAGGGAACTTTTGAGTTGGACGATTCAGGCGAAGAAAGCAGACACTAGGCAGGCTTGGGAGTAGGGACAGGCCTGAGTGTAAACAAGGCAGAGGGGGCCCGAGTTCTCCGAGAGGAAGACGGAGCCGACCAAGAGCCTGAGACAGGCGCAGGGGCAGGGGGGCCAGGGAGGGAAGATGCTGAAATCAGGAAAGATTTCGATGGTCTCGATGTTTACCATGATGGCATCAGGTTAAGGTGGTGGGTCCCGTCTCTTCCGACTGCTCTAGTGAGTGGGCCAACTGACCCATAACAAGGGCTTCTCTTGCTTTTTGGAGCATGGTCCTCTTGGGGACCATGTCTTGACCTGATTTTTAAAGGAACTCCCTCGGACAGGCCAGGGCCTCTCTGGGGAGAATGGGGGCAGCGCCACAGCTTGTAAATGTCTCTGCGGCTTCACAGGCACCGGTTGCCCCGATTTACCAGCCTCCCCTTTCCTCCCTCCTCCCTCCTCCCTCCTCCCTCCACGGCTCCCATGCTCCAGCTGATGAGGTTCCTGGCATGTACCGGATAAATCTTGTCCCTGTAGCCACCTTTTCCTTGTCTGGAATGCCCTCACTTCCCTCCTCACTCTGCAGTGCCAACCACATTCATTGGGCACAGTCCAAAGACCAGTGTCCTATCCCCCGCTGGGGGAGCCATAGCTCAGTTCTCCAGTCACCAGAGTGAGCATGGTCTTCCCTTCTGCCGGGAGAGCACTTATGAGCCAGCCTTGATCTTTGCATCTACCTGGCATTCAGGTGACGCCCAGCCACCCAGAGATCAGCAGGGCCTTCTTCGCTTCCCTCCAAACAAGTGGAAACAACAGGTGTTTAATCCATGCCATTTGGAAGAATGAATGGGTTTTGTGGTGGGATCCTCTTTCAGATTTTCAAGAAACCAAGAGTTCATCTTCAAAAAAGAGTAGCTGAAGACTGACAAAAAAATATCTAGGAGGTTCAGTTGTAATGCCAGAAACAGCAGGTGACCCATATTCTGGCTGAAGAGATGAGGTTTTGAGGATTCTGAGTCCAAAGAAGCCTACAATTAAAGCCTTCAATTCACCCATCACCATGCATCCATCTATCCATCCATCCACTTATTCATTTCTCCACCCACCCATCCACTCATCTACCCACCCATCACCCTTCCACCCACCCATCTATCCACCATCCACTCATGTAGCTGCTTTCCTTTATTTTCCCCAAGTACTGATGGGGATACGAAGACAAATAAAACAAAATTCCAGACTTGAGAAGCAGCTTTTTTTTTTTCCTTCAGAGATAATCATGGCCATGTGAATGATTATTAAGGAAGCGATTCTAAACAAAATTTGGAAAGTAAAGAATGGCTACCTGCGAATCAGGGTATCGCTGGATGGAATGTTATACTGCCATAAAAATGATGACCGCTATGGGTAGGCCACAGTATAAATGAGAGTATGATGTAATATGAAGTGAAAATGTGTATATGGCATTTGAAATAAATGTATTCGAGGAATAAAAGTCTGGAAGGAAACAGAAAAAATGTGAACAGTGGCTCTAGCAGGGAGAATATGGGTGACACTTTCTGCTGCTGTATGTCGCCCAAGGTTTCCGGACTCAGCCCGTTCTCTCTGCACTGTTCCTTCTCAATGAGTAGGATGCTTGCACAGACTTCCTGCCACATTGTCCACACTTTCTTGGACCACTTGAATCTATAGCAGTAGAGTGTGCTTCATATAACTGGAAGGCTATGCTGTCGTTCTGTGATGGAAAAAAGATTACGTGTGTGTGTGTGTGTGTGTGTGTGTGTGTGTAGAAAACAAATACGTAAAATAACATATTTTAAATGCCCACATACACATATAAACCCACATGTACATACACACACATGTACATATAAGCATGTATATACATACTCTTTTAATTTTTTCCCAGATGTTTCTGTCTTGTTTCCAACCAGATTAAACCTGGGTGGGCTCTATTGCTGGGTGTCTGCAGCCCCCTGTTGGGAGCCTGGACTGGAGCCCAAACACTTGAAGTCAATCACTGGAAAGTGCGTCTCCTCCCTCGGTGGCCACACTGAAGGATCAGCCCTCCAGTTTCTTCCTTTGGGAGAAATTATTAAAAGGACTGTTTATAAGCATTAATGTGAGCGCGCCTATTTCTACTGGGCGAATCGAGCTTTCCTTGGCTGATATTAGCTCCCGGTGTTTATCTGGGCTTCGAATCCTTTGCAATTTAATATTGCATGTGACAGTCTCCCCACGGGCATTTCTCACCGTGTGTCTCTTGAATTCTCATTTAATCTGCCGTCATTCCCCGACTGGTGGTCCTGTGCTTTAAATTACCTCTCCCCTTTCACTCCTGGAGTCTATACTGCAATGGATGTGATGCATTTTTGTTGGCGGCCTCGCACAGAGTGAGATTTTGAAGGATCTCCACATGCTCTAAAGGCATCTGTAAGTGGTTCCACCGCTTGGAAAAGACAGTGACTTCTCTGGAAACCGAGGTCTGAGGTTACTTTTTTGCAGCTGGCTCAACCCTCAGTACCTTCCGATCTGGCCAGTAAGAGCTCTGAAGGCGCTCTTCTGGGACCCCCTCCAACTGCAAACCCACCCAGGTGGGGAGTGATCTTGGGTCTCACGCTATGGGCCGGCCTGGGGAGGTATCTCACCTTCAACCTTTCCCTGGGCTGCTGTTAATACTCAGCACGGGGCACAGCTCACTTGCCGAGTCCAAACTCAGGCTGCAAAGAGCCATCATTGTTTTATACGAATGATCTCCTTTAATCTGAGAAAGCAGAGTAAATGCCTGGGGTCACACAGGAAGGTGTACAGCTGGCCCTGCTGGGTCTGCGCCCATGGCGCAAGGGACTCCGGCGCCCTCAGTTAATATACCGCTGGCTTTATTTAGAGATAAATGCCAAGGACGAAGATAAGCAGTGGAAAATCACCTGCCAGAGAAGCTCTGCTGGTTGACAAAAAAGGCGCCCAGCTTTTAGATTGAAAAGGATACGGGGCGCCTGAGTGTCTGACTCTGGCTCAGGTCGTGATCTCACGGTTTGTGAGTTTGAGCCCCACGTCGGGCTCTGTGCTGACAGCTCGTAGCCTGGAGCCTGCTTCGGATTCTGTGTCTCTCTCTCTCTCTCTGTCCCTCCCCTGCTCTCTCTCTCTCTCTCTCTCAAAAATAAATACACATTAAAAAAATTCAGATTGAGAAGGTTAACCAGGACATGGGAATAACACACGAACGTCTCCCAGCAGAGAGGGGGCGCTTAGGACAACTTCAAAAGGGGATAGAATGTAATTACTTTACGCTCATGAGGACTTGACGAAGGAGGTGGCTGACACCTGGAGGTGCCATCAGGAGGGCCATTTTGTGGTTCCGTGTGGCATTGTGTGTCCGCTCCCTCGTGGGCCTTGTGCTGATGGCGTTTATGGCTCACATTGGTTAAGGCCACCTGTGACGTAATGTTCTTACCTGCTGTCACACTGGGGCTGCGTGTACTGCCCTTACAGTGCTGCTGTCCACCTCTCTTGGGCAAGGGAAGAAATCCACGCTGCCCTTTGCATCGGATGACATTGCATTTTTTTTTTTTTTTGGTAAATATGATTTTGCTCCTCTAGTGTTGAATCATGTTGAGATTCTAATGGAACAGGCCAGAAGTGGCCATCTTCATATGTGTGATTTATTGTTCACGTCCAAGGCTTTCAGAAGTGCAAAGTCCCTAGGGGGCAGAGAAAGCACAGAGCTGTAACTGGTGAGTTTGGCTCTCTCTTGCTCCCTGCTGCTCAGTAGAACTTGGTGGGAGGCCCTGGGCCTTCGTGGGCAGGCATGCCCCGGGACCCCCATCCTGCCATCGACACCGTGCGTCACCTGGTGCGGACATCCTTTTAGAGGCGCGCACATGCTGTGAGCACTTCGGAAAAGAAAGCAGTGACAAGCCATAGCTTTCTGCATCTCCCTGTGAGTACCGTTTGTCAGACAATAGAGCCAGCTTCCCATTCATTTACTCATGCTCGAACTGACGTACTTCTAATACCAGGAAAGGGGAACTCATGTTCCTTGGTAGCCCCAAAGAGGAAGTGAAACAAATGAGCAAAACAATTCCATTCAAGAAGAAAACCCCAGAAATACTTAGAGAAAATATGACTTGCACCTCCAGCAAATAGGCCCCTGAATTAAGGACAATGCTCAGCAGCGGACTCTGGGAAGGCTTTTTAAGAATGAGATGAGGAAATGAGGAGTCATCTTGGGTTCCTTGGGTGGAGGGTTGGCCTTGCTCTTTGTGTTGGCGATGACCCCCTGCTGAACGGATTCTCCACAGAAGGCCTGTGGTTCATGGTTGGAAAGCTGCCCACTGGCCAACTGACTTTGTTTTATTTTGTTCTATTTTTAAGTTTTTACCAAAATTCCAGTTAGTTAACCCACAGTGTGATATTCATTTCAGGTATACAATATGGTGATTCAACATGTCCACACATCACCCGGTGCTCATCAGGGCAGGTGCACCCCTCAATCCCCAACCCCTAGTCCCCCAGCTCCCCTCCCACCTCCCCTCTGGTGACCAGCAGTGTGTTCTCTAGAGTTAAGAGTCTGTTTTTGGGTTTCTCTCTCTCTTTTTCCCCCTTTGCCAACTGACTTTAAGAAGAAGTGGAGGTAAGTTGATTCATGAGCTGGTCTGCCTTGTACATGCCTTCAAATGAGGTCGTGGCTTTGCTTATTCAGTTTGGTTCAAGACAGGCAGCCTGCTGTTTCTATCGCTCTCTGCTCCTTCTGAAAGGGGCCCGCCCTTCCCACTGGTCTCCTCGCCTGGACAGGGCCCCTGTTTACCTGCAGAAACAGCGCTTCCTAAATGCATGTTGGTCAATTTCCACACACATGGGGGAAGAGAAAGGGAGATGAGGACAGGGATCTCGGCCCTGTCTTTGTCCTTCGATAGCTCCTGAGGGTTTTCTCAGGGCAACCAGGAAGGTGGGTGAAATCATTTGCCAATGCACTGGCAGGTGGGGTACACTTGTCTGGCAGCTCCGTCTCCTTGTCCTGCCTCATTTGGCGTTGACTGTGGGAGACACAGCCGGTGGCAATCTTTGTGAAAGACACCGTTCACATGGGGCTATTGCTGTCACCACGGTGTCACGGCTACAGGCAAGTCTTGGCCTGGGCCCATGTGTGGGTGCCAAAGGGGCACTGTGAGGCAACGAGGCAGGAGGGGGCCATGAGGAAGAACTCACGGGCCTTCCGCTGTGCCTGGGGATATGCCGTTCTTGACCACTGCTGGAGTCGAAGCGTTTGAAGACTTACCTGGGAACAAACCACATCTTCATTTGTGCCGACCTCTACCTGTAGACAAATGGAGTATCCTCTTCCAGGGCAAGGTAAGTAGCACACAGCAGTGTGTCCTTCCTGTCACATTGTCTTCACAGAGACCCCACGTAACTGCGAATTGTGTTACAGTAGTTCCAGACTTCTAGAAAACACGGCTGAGGCTCCTCACTCCTTCAGAATGTCGGCGTTCTCGGACGCCCTGCTGGCCTTTGTTATCCAATGTGTTAAAGGAGCATATCTGCTTTGATACCAAGAACTGTTTTGATGGCCCAGAATGTTCCACTATCATTGGTTTTCTTTGCAACCCTATGTGATCTTTTTGTAATTAAAAAATTTTTTTTAGTGTTTATTTTTGAGAAAGAGTGCGCAAGTGAGTGGGGGAGGGGCAGAGAGAGAGGGAGACACAGAATCGGAAGCAGGCTCCAGGCTCCAAGCTGTCAGCACAGAGCCCCATGTGGGGTTGAACCCATTAACCTCAAGATCATGACCTGAGCCGAAGTTGGACGCTTAACCGACTGAGCCACCCAGGCGCCCCACAATCCTATGTGTTTTATTTCATGTATTTGAAAGCACTCTTCTGGGAAGGGAACCGTAAGCTTCCCCACGTGGCTGCACAAGATGGAGCTTGGACACAGACAGTCTTCCCCTTTCCTTTGGCCTCAACACCCATGTTGCTCTTGTCACAGAAACTCTGGGGATGCTGAGGAATCAGCATTAAGTCGGGGCATCACCCCCCCCAGGCCAGGCTGGCAACACCCCTGTGGCCTAGCGGGTCTAAGGCTCGGTCAGCATGGGCAGGGGCCCTGGGACTGGGTGAAAGTCTAGACCAGATCTGGTTTTTCTTCGGTTTCTGCTCAAGCACTGTGCTTTGATCTCAGACCACTCCAACAGGGCTGATTTTTTTGATGATTGTTGGATTCCTAAGTCTCCTCCACGGGGACGTTCCTGAAGACCCTGGAGTCCATGATGCATGGAAGTTTTCTTTCTTTTTAACTTTATTTGAAGAAAGCTATTTTGTTATGAAAGTATTAACGTTGTTGATTGTAGAAAATGGATCTATTAAGAGGCAAAACTTCAACACAACTTTCTGCTGTTGGAATATGCTGCTAAAGATTTGGGGTTGATCTTTGGATACTCGAAAAGACCTCAGTCTACGGACTGCTTGTAACCAGCTTCTTCTGCTTAGCAGTTTATTATGAGCATCTTCCCATGAGAACATGTGTTGGTCCACTATTTCTTCAATACGACCTACTTTCTCAGTGTGTGGAATTAATTTGTATCCCTAATGCAGTTCTTCAACCTGCTGGGGTTCCTACAGTGATTCTTCTGCTGTTATAAATGATGCCCATCTTGTGTTCATGAATCAATTTTTATTTAGCTCAGAAGATTTGTCACTTAATCTATAAAGGAGTCTCCTTCCTCCCTCCTTCCCTCCCCCCCTCCTCTCTCCTCTCCTTCCGCTCTCTCTTTTTCTTGCTTTTACTGAAGTATCATTGCCAGGAGGCTTTTTGTTTTTTACTGGCAATACTAACTATGAGACATAAAAATTAAAATAAAAATGGAAGCTTTCAAGTAACCAGCTGGGGTAGTTGCCTACTCATGAATGAATTCGGTCACCACTGACAACTCCCTCTGTGGCCCAGGAACCAGCGGATGCCAGGGGAACTGCCTTCCCTGGTCCCTCCCCCAACTGAGTGGGAGAGGAGGAGGGCAGAGTGGGAGGAGGTCAGTGTCCACGGGCCGCGCTGTGAGGGAGGAGAGGAAGGGAGAGTGGATCTGTCTGAGCCAGGCTGTGTATGGACCCATGAGTCAACTTCCTGAAAAGGTGGGGCGCGGTGGGTGTTGTGCTGAGTGCAGAAACTTCTAGAACCCAAGGCTTTGTCTCTAATTAGAGCTAAGACCTTAGGTCTAACATGACCACTCATGGCCTCTAACTGAGCACCCACTTTCTCTGAGTCTCGTTCATTTTATGGATCAAAATAGCTACTTTTGGTAAAAATGCTAAGAACAGCTTATTTCAGTATAAAATGAGGGCAGTGCTATTGTTATTAATGGGAGCTAAAATCTAGTCCCTGTTGTAAGTGACTACATCGTTGCTTAATACAAACAACGTTGCCCTCCTGAGTTGCCACTGGAAGAGGCCCCTTCTGGAAGTTTCCTTGCCCCTGGATGCCTGCTGAGGACATGTGACACACCCACTTTGACCTCCAGGGACCCTCCTCTTCCACCCACCCTTACCCTTGGGCCAAAGATCCCAAGACAAAGCCAGGGACCAGGGTCTCAGGTCGAGGCACTGGGACCTGCCATGGTGAACAATGTTGCTGACCCAGCAGATCTCAGGAGCAGGCTGCAGGCTGGAGGGCTTCGTTCATCTCAGGAAGACGTCTGGGTGCCCTGTCCCCTCCACCTTCAAAGGACCAGTGCCAGCCTCTGGGGTCCGCACAGGAGTATGAGCTCAGGGCCCGTCAGGGGGCATTGTTGGAATCTTAACCCCAGGACCTCAAAGGGGACTTGATTTGGAATATGGTCTTTACAGAGCTAATCGAGTTCAAATGGGCTCATTAGGGTGGCCCTTATCCGGTAGGACTGTGTCCTTATAAATAGGAGACATGTGGACACAGACACTTGGGGAGATTCAGGCAGAGATGGGGTGATGCTTCTACATGCTGAGGAACCCCAAAGATCACCAGCAACCCCGAGAAGCCGGGGGAGAGGACGTAGCGGGGCCTCCTTCCCTGACTTCGGGAGCAACCAGCCCTGCCCATATCTTGAGCTCAGGCTTCTGGCCTCCAGAGCCCAAGATAGTCAGTTTCTCTGCACACTTCTCAGTCTGTGGGCACCTGCCTGGGGTGGCCTCCCAGGAAACCCGATTGGAGCTGCTTTCTCGGCATGTCTGTTTGCTTCCAGGCATCATTTGTCTGGGAGCATCTCAAAAACCAAAGAGAGAACCCCACAGAAACCGACCGACCACAGAGCAGCAGCAACAAACAAAGAAATAACAGCTCGACTCCTTCTGGATCCGGGTTCCGGCAGGGGAAGTGGCCGGTAGAGGGGCTCTCTGTCCAGTTGGTGAGGCCGCTCAGCTCAGCCAAAGCTGCAGGAAGTTCAGCAAAGAAAGGCCCTGGAGCGGTGATCTGTGTTGGGCTGATTAAGGGCCAGATCTCTGGTGTCCGCCATATGGACACAGCCAAGCTTTGCTTTCAAGAGGCCTTGAGATTTTGGCAGTCGTGGTTGCACATTAGAATCACCTTGGGAGCATTTAAAAAAGTGCCCACGACAGAGCCCTGCACACACCAATGAATCAGAATCTCCGGGGGAGGGGCCAGATGTCAGTGTTTCACAAAGTGGATTCAAGCTCGAAGCAGGCTCGGGGGACAGTGGTTCAGGAGGTGTGTCTAGTGTTCTACATCCTGCCGGTGTCCCAGATCCCCCCCCCCACCCCCCCGGCTTGTCCTTGCCGCACCTGACAGTTACCTGGTGGGTTTGTTCCCTGGGGTTGCTGTAACAGAACAGCACAAACTGAGCACAGAGAGTGATTCTCTCGCATTTCGGGGGCCGACACCGTGGAGTCAGCAGGGCTGGTTCCTTGTGGGGACTCTGAGGGAGAACCTTTTTCCAGGCCTGGCTCCCACGTTCTCCCTCACATGTCCTTCTCTCCGGGTCTCTGTGTGCCTCCTTGTCTGTCTCTCATAAGGACACTAGTCACTGGACTTTTTTTTTTTGATGTTTATTTATTTTGAGAGACAGCGTAAGTGGGGAGGGCCAGAGAGAGAGGGAGACCCAGAAACCGAAGCAGACTCCAGGCTCCGAGCTGTCAGCATAGAGCCTGACACGGGGCTCGAACCCACGAACTGTGAGGTCGACCTGAGCCGAAGTTGGAGGCTTAACCGACTGAGCCACCCAGGCGGCCCTACTCACTGGCTTCAAGGCCACCCAAACTGGGATGATCTCAATCTGGAGAACCTTCCCTTAATTACATCCGCAAAGACCTTTATTCTCACTCAGGCCCCATTCAGGTGGACCTATTTTCTGGTGGGGGGGGGGACACCGTTCAACCCATGATTCCTGGAGGCTTTTAAAGAGTCCTGAGGACCAGGCTCACCGCAGGTCGATTACACCAGAGCCTTCGGGAGTCGGGGCACAGTCCTGGGGAGTTTTCAAAGCTCCTGGTTGCAAAACCAAAAGAAGCCTTTGTGTTTTCAGTTGCCTTTTATTTGCCTGGAAAATCCACACTGAAACAGGCCCGGTGGGGGTCCAGCTGGCGGAGGACTCATCGAAGTTTCTAGTCCCGCCTGGTGCCTCCTTGGATCGGGTGATGTGTGTGTGCATGTATTTTCTGTGCAAGGGCAGTGGTGGGCACCCTAGCTCCGGCCTCAGCGGTCATGTGTTATTTCTGGCCTCTCTGCAGCGGGGCGGCCTTGGCTTCAGCAAGGCGATGTCTGTTCCCGGGGGGCGGGGGGGGGGGCAGTGCCGGCTACTTTGTAACCCGAATCCCCGGGGCTCACACGAAGGTCTGGAACAAAGCGCTTCTTCAGGCCTTGACGTGCTGGGTTTCTCCTGAGAAACCATGAAGCTGGTTTCCTTGAGTTTGTCAGCTGGGTTTCCAACTGAGCGCTTTTGATCCACAAAAGGGTTATTCAGCACTCCCTTCGGTCTTAATTAATTGCAGACCCTCTGGACGGGCAGAGCCCCGTCTGGTTTCCATTCCGCCCTCCTCTGCATCGCAGCCCCGCTGGCACAGACCCCCGGGTGGCTCCGTCCCTGCTGCCCCGCTTAGACCCCGCTCAGACCCCAGCCGGCTCCTCCAGGGGTGGGTGCAGAGTGAACTGGAGACACAGACGTCCTCTCGGATCAGTTTCCGAGGCTGGCAGCCGGGAGCCTGCAGTTCTGGACCTGATGCACATTCAGGGAAAGGGGACAAGAGTCCAGTGAGAGCCTTCATGGAGGGGGGCTGGGTCCTGGGACCCACGTCTCTCCTCTAACACAGGACAAGAGTGTCTGAGAGCGCAGACGAGGGACTGGTGTGGGGTCAAGCGTCAGCTTTGCAATGACAAGCTGTGGGATCTGAGGCAACTTCTGAACCTCTCTGTGCCTCTTGACCCTCATCATGTGCTTATGACTGTGGTCCTTACCTCAGGGGCACCTCCTGTGACACCCTTAGCCCCAGTGCCCAGTAAATGTGCATTGTTGTTGTTGTGACCTGTTATCAGGCTGAGACTGCCTGAGAATTGCAACGTTTTGGAGAACGGTTGATCGTCAGAGATCATGTAAAGGAAATGCCACTTTCATTTTTGCCTCTGGGAAGATGTGACAGGGCTCCAGACAGCCACTCCCAGCTGGATCTCATTTCTGCCTCTCCTGGGCCCCTCAGCCTTCTCACCGGCTCCGGTCATTTTCTTCTGACCTCCACGCTGGTGGGGGACGCCATTCAACTCCCTCCCACCACGTTCTCCTTGACCCCCAAACTCAAATGCCTCCCAGAGTAGGACGACCCCTCCTGGGTGTGCAGGAAGGGCACATCCTGGGTGTGTACAGCCAGATTCTCCCAGACTCGGGGCGTGTGGGAAGGATTTACAAGGACGGGAGGAGGAGGTGGCCGAGGTCCTTGTAAGTTAACAGTTATATTACCACTATTAGAAAGTGGTGAGTCCGGGACTTGAACACAGGGCTGTGGAGTTCAAGCCTTTTCACATCTCAAAGAGGAGCAGGTGTACGGGCCTGCCTGAAGTCGCTGGGAGCCAGCTTGACCGTGAGGCGTGGTTTTTCAGGGCTGGTGCTGCCTTGGCATCTTTGTAAAGGACCCCAAACTCACTCCCAGGCCTCAGCACAAATGCCCATTGCTCTGGAACCATTCTAAGGGTGTGTGTGAGTGTGCAAGTCTGGAGCCTTTCAGGCAGCAATAGTGACATATGGTTCTTGCTTTTGGGGTTGAGGCTTCTGACTGCCATCCAGCAGCTAGTCACTGGGCACCTCGATGACAACTCTCTCAGGTGCTGAGCAGTTTGAGGGAAGGGAAGCGAAAAACAGTAAGTGGGTATTATTGTCCCTGGCACAGCAGACCGGCATTTTCAGTGGGGAAATAAAGCAGAGGTTTCAAGGGACCCGAAAGTGCCAAACACTCAAGCGTACTGTGTTTCCACGTGTGGAGAGTGGGCAGGGCTGGGAGGGCTGGAAAGGGCCAGAAAAGGTGCACGGGTGAGGGGAGCATGAGTGGGGCTTGCAAGGGCGAGGGAGGGTGGGTGCGGGACGGGAATAGTGGTGGAGAAGGCTTGGGGGGGGGGGTGGTTCCGTGTGTTCCTTGATCGCCAGGGAACTGGCAGGACGGCCGCAGAAACCAAATGTCTATGTCAACTTGCAGGGGACCAGCAAGGGGCCCGGGTCTCGTTCAGAGCAGTGACAAAGCCTGGCCAGACATGTGCATGTAGGAGGCTCTTTGTTCTATACTTCACATTAGCGGAGAAAGCACGCTCCGTGCTGGATTTTGGTGCACTTAGATCTGAAGCGAAGTGTGTAAGGCTCTGGGCAGGCTCTTGGGAGAGTATGGAGCAAAACAGGCCACACCGGAGCCTGAAAATGGTTTGAATAACTACAGCGAGGGGTCGCTGTGCTCACAGCTCAGGCTTCTCTGCAAACACACCCACCCTGGGAGATGTGCTCTGTCCCCTGGGGGCATGGAGGGCTCCCCGAGCAGCCAGGCTAGGCTGAGTCCAGCTCCCTGCTGTCCAGAAGCTCACAGTCTGCCCGGCTGGTCTCAGCCTTCAGCTCCTTCAGAGTCACCTTCCCCCCCCACCCCCACCCCCCCGAGATTCTGATTCAGCAGGTCTGGGTCGGGGCCCAAGAATCTGCATGTCCCGCAAGCTCCCAGGTGATGCTGTCTTGCCTGCCTGGGGACCCCACTTTGAAAACCACTTGTCCAAGATGGGGTCCCAAACTTCAGATGCCCGAGTGTCACCTGGGCCCAGCTTCAGGAGGCTCGAATTCAGTAAATCAGCCATGTTTTGGGGTAAATGCACGTATCTGGACAAAGTCACCGGGATTCTGATATTTGAAAGCCACTGGCATATGAATAGGGGTGCTGGAGAGCTGAGTTCTGGAGCTCTGGGGCGGGATCCCAAAACTGCGTCTTGAACGAGCACCCCCGTGACTCTTACAATGGGTGGAGGGGGGAGAGAGGGTGGGGGTAAGGGCTCCTCCAGCCCAGGGAGGAAGTGTCTGTCATCCTGTCGCCCATCCCTGGTGTCTCCCCCGCACCCCCCCCCCCCCCCGCTGCCAGGACCTGTCACAGCAAAAGTGTAGCTACTAACGTGGGTGCAGCAGGTGCCCAAATGCCCATCATCTTATGCTGGCATCTTGCAAACCACTCACACCATTCGGTATTCTTGACGGCGAGGTCCCGGCACTCTTGAGGAACAGGTTCCCTTTTCTCAAGCTCATCAGGGCTGGGTCCTGGACCTCACAGCGTTCCCCGTCCCCCCCTCCGACCCCGACGTTAGCAGCTGCTGACTGTTTCCTTGCGAGGAGGCTCAGCTTGACTTTGATTGCAGCATTTTGGATTCTTACCTTGAGTCTCCCAAGAAAGCAGAGATGCGCTCCAGTAGCTAATGATATGCAGATGTTTATGCAAACACGTGCTCCTGAATTCTCACTCATCTGGTCTGAGCAAAGCTCATGCGACCTGCCTCATTGACTCATGACCCCCGCCCCCAGCCCCACACACTCAGGAGACTGACTATGCAAAACACAGGAGTTTGCAAAACTGCGTTCAGTTTATTCAGGACCTGGCGTCCTAAGCAAAAACGTTTCAGCTCTGCTGCATGCAATCCTGTGGTTAGTACTTAGGCAGATTCCTCCAGAACAGTCCTAGAGGCTAGAGGGAGATTTAAGAGGTCGGAGGGCAGAGGAAGAGGGCGAAGGGCAGCTTTTGCTGCTGCCTGGGCTCTATTTGATTGTGACGAGGCGGGCATGGCCCTGCTCCTGCTGATGATGGCCAGGCAGGAATCTGGGTTTGATGTTACCAGTCTCCCAGTGTTTTTAAGGGAAGAAGGAGATCTTGATTTTCTATCAAAATTTTAGAATCTTAAATATTGCCAACTAACTCCAAATTTAAACTTTTTTGTTTTGCATGGGCCAGACCAAATATTATCTATGGGCTAGATTTTGCCCGTGAGTTCTCCGACCTTTGAAGTCACCCAGCAAAGTGGGAATGTTGGTGCCGGGTCTGAGCATCAGCAGCTCCGGAAGGTAAAAGAGGTTTTAGAGAGAAGAAAGCGTTTTGTAAACATACGATATCGCCTGCTGTAGCCTGCAGTTAGCTACGCGCCGGCAGGACAGTGGCCAGTTGCTAGAACACATTGCTTGAGCCTTGAATAATGATTTCACCTTCACCGTGAAAGCTTATTGGTTTTCACCGTGTGTATTTTTCCTAGATTGTAAGATCCCTGAGGGTCCCAGATGCTCAAGTCAAGTCACCAGCAGGACGGTGTGCCTTCTGGTTGCTCCTGGGGAGAAGTCCATTTCCTTGCCTTCTTTAGTGTCACCTGGAGGCTGCCCGCAGCCCTTGGCCTCGGCGCTTTGTCCTCTGCTTCCGTCCTTGCTCCTCCTCCAGCGTGGGGCTACGTGGCTGCAGCGGGTCGTGCTGGCCGGGGTTGGGGGAAGCCGGGTAGGAGCCCTGGAGTCCGCCCAGGCTGGGGATCCCAGCTCGCCACCGGCATGCCCCATCTCCTTTTTACTGAGGTATAATCGACACAGCATGATGGAAGTGTAAGGTGTGCAGCCTTACACTGATGGGATGCATTTATGCCGCGACATGATTGACGCTGTAGCATTGCTAACACCTCTACTGGACCCCATAACTGTAATTTCTCCCAGTGTCCCCAGCTCTGGGTGTGCCAGTTTGACACTGGGAAAGAGGGGACAATAGCGATGCTCACCCCGTGGGGAGGGGGTGGTTCTGTTTGGATGAACCGATAAATTGGGGGTGCTTAAAATAGCTGTGACAGGGGACGAAGGCAAAGGGGGGCTTGTTCTGGCCATCGTCAGGGTGCCCAGCTGGCCCCAGCTGTTTGCAGGGGGTTTAATGTTATAATCTCGAGAGTCCCAGACAGACGGGCTGAGGTGGTCACCCTGCTAGGTGCCACCGTCACCATGGTAATCAGCACTGCCAGAGAGGAGAGGAGAGAGGTTGGTGCTGAGGGGCGGGAGCCCGGGGGGATTTTGATTCTCTTAACAATTGACTCAAAAGGATACCCTCCCTTTGGAACCCACCTTAAAAAACCGAGCGCTTCAAAGAAGGGAACACATGAAGTCCAGAGCCGCGGAACCCCACCGTGATGAATGGACGGGGTTTGCGAGAGGGGCCTTGGGCGCCGTGCTCACGGGACCCCAGTTCACCATGGACTTCCCGCTCACGTGGAGACCAGCAGTGGGATTCTGGGGCTTGGCTGTTTTTGCTGCAACCAATGTTTGGTGACTAGAAGTTTTTCTTGACAGACCCGCATGTTTTGGGATCTCTTCCTAAGTGTTGTAAAATCAGGATTCTATCCTCTGGGTTGATATTTCAGTAGATTTGTTGCAGTTTATACCCCCGCCCACATGCTGGTAGCTGGTCTGAAAGCTGGAAAAGGCAGTATTCTAATGATGCTTCCCGAGCACATGACTACCGGGTTTGGGAAAGTTCAGAACTTTCTCGACGGCTATAAGCTTTGCTTATCACTCGTGAGTAAGGGATCGGGAAAGTGTCATGGTTGGTAACTATTAGCACCTTTTTCACATTTTTTAATTGTGGGATTTAAGAGTTGCATTTAGAATCAATTTCATGCGCCTGTCTCTTTAATAAATGAATATCGCATCTCTCTCTTTACGTGAAATACTTCTGCTCCTGCTGTGCTGTCTGCCCTCCCCAGACAGCATGATGGGGTCACGGAATTCAACCACAGGCTGTCCCCTGTCATGGGCTTCAAGAGCCCTGGGGTGCCACTCCTGAAGGTTTAGACAGAGGCATCTAATCCTTCCTGACTGTAACTGAAAAACGTTTAGCAAAATATGTACACACACACACACACACACACACACACACACGTCCGAGTGTGTGTGGAATTGGAAAGGTTTCTCCAAACAGTGCTTACCCTTAACACGCACTGTGCAGGCTGATGTCTCCCTCCCCTAGTCTGTGTACATATGGCCGGATCACGTATGTATGTGACACAGGCAGGCATACGCGTACATGTTGCCGAAGATGAGCACATACTTCCCCTCCGTAGGTCGTGCATCTGACACAGGCTGTTCTCATTCCTTTTTTATCAGTTGCCAGCTGTGACCATCTAAACCGATTTCATGACATGCTGGTGGGTTGGGCGGCCATCTGGACGGCTGCCGGAGAGCAGGATCTGACAGGCGCGCGGACAGGAAGCGGGGAGCCCCGCAGTGCGGTGGAGCATTTCCTTGGAGGCTTGCAGAGGTGAGGCGAGGGGGGCCTGCTTCTAGGGGCTCCAGCATTTGGGTGCCTCCTGTCTTCTGCTGGCTCTGCCTTCTGCCTGCCTCGGTTTCCCCCTGATTCTGATTTTGTTTTCTCTCTAGCCCCTGTGGCTCCTCGGAGCGGGTCTCTGTGGGGTTTTCCTTCGCCTTGGGCTGCTCTCCAGTCCATTCAGCTGTGTGCGAGGGACGCCAGGTGGGAAAGCCCTCTGCCTTGCTGTTAGCTGGTGGCCTCGTGGTCACTGCAAGTGCTGTGTCTCATTCGGTGACTCAGCAGCTGTGCTAAGTCACCGCTGTCCTCACCTGGTTTCACAGATGGGGAAACTCTGCTCGCCCCTGGGGGGAAGACAGGCCCCAGGTCCCGCCGCAAGTAGGGGAAAGGGCGGCCCTTTATTTATATTTATATTTATATTTATATTTATATTTATATTTATATTTATATTTATATTTATATTTATATTTATATTTATATTTATATTTATATTTATATTATTTATATTTATTTATATTTATATTATTTATATTTATTTACATTTACATTTACATTTACATTTATATTTATATTTATATTTATATTTATATTTTTTATTTGTATTTATATTTGTATTTATATATTTTTGAGAGAGAGAGAGAGCCAGAGTGTGAGCAGGGGAGGGGCAGAGAGAGAGGGAGACACAGAGTCTGAAGCAGGCACAGAGCCCGACACGGGGCTGGAACTCACGTACCGTGAGATCATGACCTGAGCCGAAGTGGGACGCTTAACCGGCTGAGCCACCCAGGCATCCCGAAAGGGCAGCCCTTTAAACCCAGACCTGCCTGGGTTTTCATCTCTGTGCTGTGCTGTCCAGACTCTCATTCCCCTGTTTTTGGAGCCCACGGTGGAAGGAAAGAGCTCTGATGATGTCCTTGGAGGGAGACTGCTGTTAACAGGAAATCGCTCCTTAGAGTTCGGTTGTTGGCTCTGCCCGAATTAGGGAGCTTTTCAGAAAGTTACTGGATATGAATTTTTTTTTTTTTAACACCAGGAGCGATAAAAGCTTAAGTCAGTGTTCTTTGTTTGCCTGCTATTTCCTTGTTTCCTTGCCTCTTCTCTCCGTATCTGTATGTGGTGGGGACACCTGTAGGTGCTCAGTGGGGGTGTAGTCACGCTGGTGAAGTTAAGTATTTCTGGGAAGGCTACGCACTGTCGAGCCACAGGGGAGGCTGCCCTGTGTAGGTAAGAAGTTCCCTGTTACTGGAACCATCCATGCCCGAGTAAACCGCCTGGAAGTTATCATTTTGAGTATCCAAGACTTAGCATAGTGCCCGCATACAGTAAGGGCTCCATAAATGCTTGTTGGATGAATGAGTTTTGGAGCTTGGGTGACCCTTCCTCTCTAATGACTCTCAGAAAGGGGGAATATTGGGATAGACTGTGAGTTAACCTTCATCCTCAAAGCCAACTTTCCTAGAACTCAACTCACCTGCTCATGTAAGGACATCCCAGGATTTCACATACATCACGGCCACGGAGGCCTTAAAGGGCTGCCTCAACTCCGTTCTGCTTGAGCGGAGCCATTTCCCTTGTCATCCTCACTGGCAAGAGGAGTAAGTGTGCCCCTGTCCTCGTGCACGTGTACCATGCAGCTGGCCTGTCTTGCCCCGTCTGACCCTAATCTACACTACCCTACCTCACCTACCCTACCCTACTCTTCTCTACCCAACCCTACCCTACCCGACCCTACCCTGTCCTACTCACCCAACCATTTTCTTCCCCATCCTACCCTACCCTACCCTACCCTACCCTGCACTACCCTACTCTACCCTATTCTACCTACCCTTCTCCACCCTATCCTCCCCTACCTTGCCCCACCCTCTCCTACCCTTTCCCGCCCCACCCTACGCTATCCTACTTGGCTGGGGGAGGTCCAGTCCCCACAGAATTGCAGCACTTGGACAAGGCCACATCCTGTGCTTGTCCCAGAGCCAGGGTTGACAAACCGTAACCTGAGACTCAAATCTCACTTATCGCCTATTTTTGTGAGTGAAGTTTTACTGAAACACACACTTTTAATGTATTGTCTGGGGTTGCTTCATGTCCCAAAAGCAGAGGTGAATAGTTGCAACCGAGACTGTAAGGTTCAGAACACCTAAAATATCTGCCCCCCTGGCCCTTATAGGAAAAGTTTGCTGGTCTTTGATCTATAGTAAAAAGATTCAGGACACGTGCTGAAAATATGAGCAGATATGGCACATAATGCCCTGAAATATAAGCTCTCAGCAAGGTTTGCCGCTCAATCCAAATGATGTGGAATCTTTGGGTAGACACCCCCAAAATTGAAAATAAGCACTCAACAAAACTTGTGCACTAATGTTTACAGAAGTATTATTCATGATAACCAAAAGGCGGAAACAACCCAAATGTCCACTGACAGATAACTGGGTAAACATAACATGGTATGTCCACACAGCAGGACACTGTTCAGCTCTAACCGAGAAGAATGAAGCACTGATACGTGCTGTAACACGATGGACCTCGACTATGTTACGCCTCATCAAAGAAGTCAGATACAAAAGACCACGTATTTTACAATTCCATTTCTACGAAATGCCCAGAATAGGTAAATCCAAAGAGACAAGTGAGATCAGTGGTTGCCAGGAGCTGGAGGGAAGGAAGAATAGGGTGTGACTGCTTAGTGGGTACGGGGTTTCCTTTTGGGGTGCTGACAGTATTGTGGAGCTTGGTAGAGGCAGTGGTTGAACAACGCTGTGAGGGTGCTAAATGCCATTGAGTTGTTTACTTCCAAATGGTTAATTTTATGTTTTGTGGATTTACCTCCATTGAAAAAAGTGACGGGGATGCTAAACAGTCCGATACACCCCAGAAAGGCATCTGCTGCCTTGAGAGATGTAGATGCGCCGGCCTCCCTGCTTCTCTGATGCCCTTGTGCGTGGTGTGTCTGTGATGATCCTGAGTCCCTTTGATACAATACTATATACATTTCTATTTCTATTAAGTAGGTAGGCAGACTCTTATCAGCCCTCTTCAGAATCTCTCCTATGTGTAAGTCCTGTCTACTGCCAGTAAACTTCCCCATTCCAACCTTCCTGCTGCTTGGAGTTTCCTACACAAGCAAAGTTGCTTGGACAGAGATCTTGTTTATACACTGCGCCCATCTTATATATACATACATTTCTTGGAGGGGGTGGGCAGGCAGAGATGGCAGGCAATGGATGGAAATGCACCAACAAAGAGGGTCTTGTCACAGGGTTCGGCAAAGGATCGTGGCACCAGGAGGAGGAGAGGTTGAAAACTGTGGTCAGAGACACAGTCCCTATGGGAAATCAGCATGGAAACAAGGCTCTCGGGACGGGTTGGGGTGGGGTAATTTGTAGAAGGCATGCTGGCTGCCTCGTGCAGTTTTGGAGGCATGCTTACATCATGGCTATAAACATGGGTTGCATAATGCACAGCCTGAGCAACTATACGCAGTGGTCTCTTGAGTGAAAATCAATTCACCAGACCAATTAGCCTAAATATTATTTCTTTCACATGTCAGCATAATATAAAAAGCTTCACTGGTCACTGATAAAGTTTGGTTACTGGTAATGAAATATATTTTTCTGTATATTTGATCATTAGAAGCTAAATTCTTGTTAACACTGTTAATACATTTCTGTTAAAGTCCTTAAGCAATTCTATAAGACATGGATGTCAGTTAAGAAGACAAATTTAGCATGTTAGTTATTTGGTCAATTGCTATTCATTGAACTGATTTTTGGCTAATAACATGGGGCCCTGGGAAAGACGTTGGTTGGTGAGTGTGGACAGTTGAGACTCTAGGTGTAGCCTAGAATTTTTCAAAGTTAGCCTTTCTTTTTTTAAAATGTATTTATTTAAATTCAAGTTAGTTAACATCTAGAGTAGTCTTGGTTTCAGGAGTAGAACCCCGTGATCCATCACGTACATAGAACACCCAGTGCTCATCCCAACAGGTGTCCTCCTAATGCCCATCCCCCATTTAGCCCATCCCCCTACCCACCTCCCCTCCAGCGACCCTCAGTTTGTTCTCTGTATTTAAGAGTCTCTTATGGTTTGTCTCCCTCTCTGTTTTCATCTTATTTTTCCTTCCTTTCCCCTGTGTTCATCTGTTGTATTTCTTTAATTCCACATATGAGTGAAATCATATATTTGTCTTTCTCTGACTGACTTATTTCACTTAGCATAATACATTCTAGTTCCATCCATGTTGTTGCAAATGGCAAGATTTCACTCTCTTTGATGACTGAGTAACATCCCATTATATATATACCACATCTTCTGTTTTGTTTTTTTTTTTAATTTTTAATGTTCATTTATTTTTGAGAGTGAGAGTGAGAGCATGAGTGGGGGAGCAGCAGAGAGAGAGGGAGGAGACCCAGAATCTGAAGCAGGCTCCAGGCTCTGAGCTTTCAGCACAGAGCCCAATGCGGGGCTCAAACCCACAAACCATTAGATCATGAGCCGAAGTGGGACGCTTAACCGACTGAGCCACAGGCACCCCTATACCACATCTTCTTTATCCATTCATCAGTCGATGGACATTTGGACTCTCCATAATTTAGCTATTGTTGATAGTGCTGCTGTAAACACTGGGGTGCATGTGTCTCTTCGAATCAGCACTCCTGTATCCCTTGGATAAATGCCTAGTAGTGCAATTGCTGGGTCGTAGGGTAGTTCTATTTTTAGTTTTTTGAGGAACATCCACACTGTTTTCCAGAGTGGCCGCCCCAGTCTGCACTCCCGTCAACAGTGATAAAGGGTTCCCCTTTCTCCACATCTTCACCAATATCTATTGTTGCCCGAGTTGTTAATTTTAGCCATACCGACAGGCCAACTGAACCTTTCTTGATCCAGGACAAATCAAAATCCCGAGGGGATGAATAGACCTGACCAGCTCCAGCAGGGAGAGAGCTGAGAAGGAGGTCAGGCCATCATGCCTTCTTTGGGGCCGGCTGAGTCTCTGGAGCTGTCCTAGGATGGGCTTGGACCGAATCAGATTTCTGGTCCACAGGGACCAATCTGGAAGCCAGTGTGTCAACCCTTGCCCTTTTATTGTGCCAAACTGTGACTCACGGTGATGTTAATTGCATTACGTTTGTGGATCGCGGATCCTCTAAAATCTAGTAAAAATTACGAACTCTCTCCTAGACGAATATGCATATGGTATACTAGTTTGCTAGAGCCGCTATAACAAAGTACCACAGACTCGGGTGGGGGGGTCGGTTAGACAACAGGAATGCATTCTCTCACAGTTCCGGAGGCTGGAAGTTCAATCAAGGTCAAAGTGCAGGCAGGTTGGCTCTTTCTGAGGCCATGAGGAAGAGTGTGCTCCAGGCTTTCTCTTTGGCTTGTGACGGTCACCTTCTCCCTGTGACTCCATATCCATCTGCCCTGTCGTGTCTATCTCTGCATCCAAATTTCCCCTTTTAATAAGGACACAGGTCTTTATCAACTCGGTAGCTGGATGACCTTGGTAAAGACCCTATCTCTGAATAAGGTCACATTCAGAGAATCTGGGGAGTGTTAGGACTCTGATATATGTTTGGGGGGGGGGATGTGCATGTGTTTGGGTGGTTTGACCTGACTTCTTACACCCCTGCCATCTGCGAGAAGCACATGGCCCATGTGGCTGCTGCCAGGTTAACCTGGGTCCCAGAATGACAGATATAGGGAGCCGACCTGACCCCGGTCTGCAGCCCAGAGCAGGGCTGTCCCAGCCGGTCTGCAGAACTGTGAGCAAGAGAAAGATGTTTGCTGTTCTACGCCATTAAGATTCAGGATTGTTTGTTATACGGCATTAGCAACTGCTGCTGAATACAGGAGATCGCAAATCTCAGATTTATAAAATACCTGCTCTGCTTTGTGGAATAATTCAGGGTTGTAACTTTGTTGTGCAAATTATTGACTCATCTGAGATCACTATCTTTTTAAAAATTAATTAATTAATGTTAATGTTTATTTTTGAGAGAGAGAAAGAGAGAGAGCAGAGGAGGGGCAGAGAGAGAGAGGGAGACACAGAATCCGAAGCAGGCTCCAGGCTCTGAGCTGTCAGCACAGAGCCCGACGCGGGGTCCAACTCGTGACCTGTGAGATCTGAGCCGAAGTCAGGGGCTTAACTGACTGAGCCACCCAGACGCCTCAGAGATCACTATCTAATCTAATTCTCATTTGAGAAAGGAAGAAACCAAGATTCTGAAGGGTTGAGTGACTTATCCAAAGTCACACTGCAGAGTCTATAAGCCAGAATTCTGTCCTCTTCTGATACTCTATGCAATTGCTGATGAGGTTGATGTAGAAATGGAATGAGTGGGAAAACCAGCTTCCAAAATTTCTCCCTCTAACCTTTGGCTTCCCTTTAAAAGGGACATTAACACATAGCACAATGAACTTGAATTTCATCTTTTGTTTCTTTTTTCCTCGGCCTGAGCAAAAAGCAGTTCAGCGCTGGGCACTGGTAGAATCACAGAAGGGTTAGTAACGTGGACAGGACAGGGAAAAGGGTGTGTCAGAGACCCACAAGCCAGGGAAATTTCAAGAGAAATGCTAAGAAGGAGAGGGAGACTGAAGCCCAGTGGGAAGGGAGGGACAAACAGAGACCGGAAGTAAGTGCAGCCCGTGGTGGGTCGTGGTTCTGCACAGACGTGGCACGGGAATCAGTGGCTGGGGGACAACCAGCCCGAATCTGCTGGTTCAAGGAGGCTTCAGGAAAATCTCCACCCAGACTTCAAGTGGCTGTGCCAACAGCTATTCTGGAGGAACCACGGCCCCGTGGAGCCAAAGACAGCGGGATCTGTATGCTGCTGTTCCCGATGCCAAGTCTGGTGAGGATCCCGACCGCGGCGCACGCAGCACGCAGAGAGTCAACAACAGTCCTTTGAGCCAGCAAGACGCCAATGAAGTCAAAGCATTTCTGGAAACACCAGCATGTGGCCGAGAAGACATTCCAGGGGGAAGAGAGTTAGGGCGGCTTGTGAGTCGGGCGAGGAACAGACCGAGGGGACTTACAGATTTTGGGGTGAAAGCGTTTCGGGTAGCCTGCTTACCCGTCTTTAGGTATATCGGGCCTCGGGGCCGGCTATGTAATTTGTGGGGCCCGAGAAAAGAAGAGTGCAGGGCCCTTTGCTCAGATGTTAGCAAGAATTCAAGATGGCAACAGTATAATACTGAACCAAGCCCACGGCCCTTCTGTGCACGGGGCCCTGTGTGACTGCGTGGGCCACACGCGAGAAGCCGGTTCTGTCTGCTCTAAATAGTCCAGGGTGACCAACCATTCTCACTGCAGGGGGGACAGTCAGTCAGTCAGTCACGGATGTGGATTAAAACAGACTCTGCATTTTGAACTACAATAGAGGTATTAAATAAATGGCAACAACAGAAATATTTTACCTTCTTAGAAAATGCCAGAACTGAGCTTTCTTACCAGGGTAACTAAGTTTCTGCTATTCGTCAGGGGAGCATCAATGGTCTGATGCCAGACCATGACCCTGTTATTTGGCCTGGCCTCGTGAAATTCTCCCCGCCCGCCTTGTGGCACTAAGGGCATGTCTTTTCCAGGGAGTTTAAAATAGTCCCAAGACGCTCTCCATCTAGGGTTGCCAGAGAAAATATAGGACACCCACTTAAGCTGAATTTCAGATACACAGCAAATACTTCTTAGGATAAGTATGTCCCAGGTATCGTATGGGACATACTTATGCTGAAAACTATTTGTCATTTTCCTGAAATTCAAATTAAAATTTTTTTAAACATTTATTCATTTTTGAGAGACAGAGAGAGACAGAGCATGAGCGGGGAAGAGGCAGAGGGAGGGAGCCACAGAATCTGAAGCAGGCTCCAGGCTCCAGGCTCCGAGCTGTCAGCCCAGAGCCTGACACGGGGCTTGAACTCACAAGCCACGAAATCATGACCTGAGCCGAAGCCGGACGCTCAACCGACTGAGCCACCCAGGCGCCCCTCCTGAAATTCAAATTTCGCTGGGTGTCCTGTATTTTTGATTTGTTCCATCTGATAAGTCTGTACCTCATGCATACTTAGGACACTTGGACTTTCAGTGGTAGCTTCCAAATCACTGATGTGGATCTGGAGTCCAGGGTGGGCTGACCCATCTGAGTTGGCAAGTAAAACGACTATGGAGTGGTTAGAATTAGCTTCCTGGGGCGGCTGCAACAAAGTCCCACAAACCGGGTGGCTCAGAATGACAGAAATGTGTTCTGTCTCAGCTCCCGGTGGTAGAAGGCTGAAACCAAGGTGTGGGCAGGGACATGTCCTCACTGAAGATCTGGGGGAGATCACTGGGAGGCCCAGTGTGTTCTGGGCCTCTGTCCCCACGTCCCGAGGCCCCAGGTAGTCTGTGGCTCACGGCGGTATAACTCCCATCCTCCCAGGGTATCCCCTCTTCCTCTCTTCACACGGTTCTTCCCTGTCTGTGTGTCCGTGTCCACATTTCCCCTTTTTACAAGGACACTGGTCATATTGGGTTAGGGTCTCACCATAATGACCTCATCTTCACTGGAGGACCCTATTTCCAAATTGGGTAACATTCGGAGATATTAGGGTGTCTTCGTCCATTGGGGCTGCTTTCACAGAACACCACAGACTAGGTGGCCTCTAAACAACAGAAATGATTTTTGGTGGGAACCCACTTTCTGGTTCCCAGAGGGTGCCTTCTCCCAGTGTCCTCACAGAAGGGGTGAAGGGCTTTTGGGGGTTTCTTCCTTTTTTTTTTTTAGTTTTTAAATTTATTTATTTTGAGGGAGACAGAGACAGCATGAGTTGGGGAGGGGCGGAGAGAGAGGGGGAGAGAGAGAATCCCAGGCAGGCTCTGCACTGTCAGCACAGAGCCCGACACAGGGCTCGGACTCACGACCTGAGCTGAGACCAAGAGTCGGACACTTAACCCACTGAGCCACCCAGGTGCCCCTGGGGTATCTTCTTCTAAGGGTACTACACCTGTCAGGAAGGCTCCTCCCTCAGGACCTAATTACCTCCCAAAGACCGCCTCCTAGTGGCATCCCATTGGGTATGAGGGTTTCAACATGGGAATGTCGTAAGGACACAAATATCCAGTCTATATATAACACAGGTCTTAGAACTTCAGCATATCTTTTTTTGGGAACACAGTTCAACCCATAACACAGCCCCAGGACTGTCCAGGGTCTTTCTGTCCTTAAACTTGGCTGGATGGCTTCCATTCAGAGGGCTGGAGAACCTGTCTGTACCTGACCTGTGAATAATGAGCCATGGTAAATCCAGAGGTGTTGAGTCATAGAAATGCAGTTCATCAGAGGGCAGGCACAGAGAAGGCCAAGGCCGTCTCTGGAGGGGCAGGTGTGCGTCTGTTCAACACTCTAGTGGTTGTGTGGCCATGCGGAAGTTTTCAAACTGGACGGCGAACATGTACGCTTACTTCTGCAAAGTAAACATTTCTGGAAATGCTTGCTTCATGGAAGCAGCCCACGTATTTTGCACAGAATGTTACACAAGCTTTGGAAATCATGGGTGGAAATTGTTTGCAAAATCCTTTGGAGCCTTATAACAAATGTTTGCCTGGGTCTTGAAGCCTAAAACAAACAACCTTCCTATTGCAAAAACGTTGGCTAATGAGAAAGACATTTTTAGCTTAAAGGGACGGAAGACAGTGTCATCATTACAAAAGAAGTCATTGGCCAGATCACGGTGGTAAAGTGTCAGCCTGGGAGTCTAGCCACATTTGTTGCTTTTATCAGAAGTGAGGGTGATAGGGGCGCCTGGGTAGCTCAGTTGGTTGAGCGTCCAACTTCGGCTCAGGTCATGATCTCCTGGTTTGTGAATTTGAGCCCCACGTCGGGCTCTGTGCTGATGGCTCGGAGCCTGGAGCCTGCTTCGGATTCTGTGTCTTCCTCCCTCTCTGCCCCAACCCCGCTTATGCTCTGTCACTCTCTCTCAAACATAAATAAATAAACATAAAAAAAAAAGACATGACGATGACAGCAGGTCTTCAGAGAATATTTTGACAAATAGACTTAATGATCATTTTAACAAGAATAGGCCTCTGATATCTGGATTGGATGTGTTAAATCAAAGGCCATCATGATAATAGTCAAAGGAAGCCCCAGCGAGGGTGGGGGACAATTTATAGATAAATAAATATCTGCTTTCCATTAGTGTTTTTCCTTCTGCCTCCCAGTGAGAAGAGGTGGGGTGCCAAGACTGTTTGGCAGGCTGATAAATTGTGTGAATTTTCAAAGAGACTAACAGATATAGAATGGCCTTTAAGAATCCCTACAAAACTTAGGGCTTTGAAGCTTGGGGGAAATCCTGTAGATCAGTGCTGCCCAAGAGAAATAGAGTGTGAGCCCTCTCTGCTGTAGGGGTAGTATGTAAATGTAAAATAATGAAGTTAATTTGAATAATATAGCTTGTTTAGCCCAGTATATCCCAAATATTGCCATATGACTATAGTCACTATGCAGTCAATATAAAAATTATCGAGATGTTTACATTCTTTGTTTGCATCAAATCAAAATCCAGTGTGTCTTGTATGCCTATGGCACATTTCAGTTCTCAGTTCGGACAAGCTGATTCCAAGTCCCAGTAGCTACTGCCGTCTGCCACAGAGGAAAAGGGGACAGCTCAGCTTTGGACCTTTGCTACTCAAAAGTGTGGTCCTTGGGGACCAGGGGTATCTGCATCAACTGGGAATTGTTTTTTTTATTTTTTAAGTTTATTTGTTTATTTTTAAGAGAGAGAAAGAGAGAGTAGGGAAGGGGCAGAGAGGGAGAGAGAGAGAATCCCAAGCAGGCTCTGAAATGTCAGCACAGAGCCTGATGTGGGGCTTGAACCCATGAACCCTGAGAGCATGACCTGAGCCAACATCAAGAGTCAGAAGCTCAAGCAACTGAGCCACGCATAGGCCCTCAGCTGGGAATTGTTAACATACAGAATCTCACCCCCCCACCGCCTACCCCCCCAGGCCTGAGGAATCAGCGGCTGCATTTTAACCAGGTGTCTCCTATGCACTTTGGCACCCTGCAGTTTGAGAACCTCGTTGTAGACTTCATATCTTCAGTCCCTGCCGGCAGGATGCTTCTGTGCAAAGGATTGTTGAGAAGGTGTCTCTCTGCCTGTGCTGCTGCTCTGCCGTCCCAGCTTCTCATGGCCCTGGGCTCGGGGTCCCCGCTGATCCCGCTGCCCTGCACGTGGAGGGCTCACCTCCCCAAGCTCTCTGGGGGAGGTGCCCTGAATTGTCGCCCGCTCACATCTGGTGGTTGGTGAGGAAAGCTGGTTTGCACACTGCAAACAGCGAATTGACTGTCGCTGAGCACCGTTAGCCCTGAAGCAGGAGGGACAGTGTAAAAAAGCATGTTTATGTCCTAGGTCACGGGGGAACTGAGTCTTTCGTCCACCTGGGTGAAGTCAGGGAGGCAGGGGGGTCGTCTAAGCTTTTCTCCTACTTTCTGGAAAGAGATGCTCTTCCTTTCTCCTCTGCAGTTCCTTTCTATCTGCAGTTAGATTCCCATACACGGGATTCCTATAAATTGCAACTCCATCCTGTGAAATTGATTGGAAATTCTGATTGATTGCTGTGACTTTGACTCATTCCCCTATGGATCCTGGGGTAGATGTAGTCACAGCAGATGTGCCTGTGGTTGGGACAGGAAGCCTGGAGGGGAGGTACCACGGTCTCCTGTTTGGGGGGATTGAACGTGTAAAGAGGAGGCCTCCTTGAGGTGCCTGGGGGGCTCAGTTGGTTAAGACTCTGACTCTTGGTTTCAGCTCAGGTCATGATCTCACGGTTCTTGGGATGGAGCCCCGTGTCAGACTCTGCACTGACAGCACGGAGCCTTGGGATTCTCTCTCCCTTTCTCTCTGCCCCTCCCTCACTCTATCTCTCTCTCTCAAAATAAATAAATAAACATCAACAAAAAAAAGGAGACCTCTTTGGATGTCAGAGTGGACCACGCAGGCCTGTGTGTTGAGTGTGGCCACTCGTTTTATCCCTGTGCTTCTCTTGAAAGGGAGCCAGCTGCGGCTGTAGAGACAAAGGCAAGCGAATTTGGAGCCAAATTCCTCGGTGACAAGTCACTCGGTCTCCTGGCGTCTCTATTTTCCCACTGATGAAATGGAGTTTACCACCCTAGAGGGTGGTTTGTTGAGATTGGAGAAGATGTGTAAGAGGCACCTGGGAGAGAAGGAATGAAGTTCAGCCTCTGGGAACACCGCACGTGTGCAGATGTGATATGGAGATGTTGGGGTGATGATCTCCAAGCAAGAAATCCAAGAGATTCCCAAGTTAACATTTAGCCAGAAAGGTCAAATCATCCATAGGCAGTGTAGAGAAAAAAGAGGAAAAAATAAAAGGAAACAAAACCATAAAGCAATCTAAGAGATTATGGGGGAAAATTTTTAGCCTGATCCTCCCAGGGCACAAATGACTCCATGGGAGTGGAGAGGGCCTGCTGGTAGCTGTATTAACATTTTGAGTCCTTCTGGAACTTTCAAGGCTGGAGGGTGACATACACCTTGCTCTGATCTCTAATCAGTGTTCCTTTTATACGTTTCTTTAAAGAAGTCTCCTAAGAAGGCACTGGCACAGAAACTCTACTGGGAAACAAATTCCCTGCTTGTAGGAGGCAGAACAACTCAGGATCTCTGAAGAAATAGCTGCGGGGGGCAAGACCACCAGGCATGGCCCAGCCATGCTGCCAGGGCTTGAGGTCTGATTTTCTGTGGAGAAAGTGGTAGAAGAGTATAAATATCCAAGCCATCCCTGGGACAGAAGTTTCTAGATCAATGATTACCTAATACTAATTATTTACTAGACTCTGTTCTTTGGGGGACATCCAGGTAGCCAGATAGTGAAATGATTGGCTTCTCTTATTCCTTTGGTAATATGTGGTGGAATTCTGGAGTCATAAGTAGATCCTGCGTTCTGCAACATGGCGCCTCATGTTAAATGCCAACACACTCACCATCGCCCACCAGACATGGATATTTAGTGCTAACATGCACCATGGGATGCGCTAGCCCTTCCTGAGGGGATGGCGCCCACACACGTGGCTGAAGACTCAAGAGCATTACTTCAAACGGCTCTTATTTCGTCCACCCTTAAAAATTAAAAACACTGAGCACCTGGATGGCTCAGTTGGTTAAGCGTCTGACTTTGGCTCAGGTCATGATCTCACAGTTTGTGAGTTCGAGCCCTGCATCGGGCTCTGTGCTGACAGCTCAGAGTCTGGAGCCTGCTTCGGATTCTCTGTATCTTTCTCTCTCTGCTCCTCCCCCACTCATGCTCTGTCTTTTTCTCTCTGTCAAGAATAAATAAAAACATTTTTAAAAAATTAAAAAAAATTAAAAACCCAGTTTTCCCTCATTATCTAAGTTATCCACGCCCCCGGGAGAAGCTGAAAAATTAGAGTGTAGAGTAAGGAATGAAATTTACAATGACAAGCCCGCCAGCCAACACAGCCACTGTAAACATTTTGGTAGAGAGCATATTGATTTGTATAGCTTGGATCTTACTGTATTAATTTTTTTTTAATTTTTTTAATGTTTATTTATTTTTGAGACAGAGAGAGACAGAGCATGAATGGGGGAGGGTCAGAGAGAGAGAGAGACACAGAATCTGAAGCAGGCTCCAGGCTCTGAGCTGTCAGCACAGAGCCTGACGCGGGGCTCGAACTCACGGACCGTGAGATCATGACCTGAGCCGAAGTCGGACGCTTAACTGACTGAGCCACCCAGGCGCCCCTTACCGTATTAATTTTTCCCTGACCTTTTTTCTACTTCATGTTGTGTCATTAGCATTTTGCCATGTCACTGAAAATTATTTGTAAGCATGATTTAAAAACTTTTATTGTGGAAATGTAAAAACATATGCCAAGTTAGAGAGTGGCTTATCATAAGCCTCAAGCATGGACAACTCTCAGTATATGGCCATTCTTGTTTATTCCAAAGCCTCTAACCCCCTCCCCCATCCAAAATTATTTTGAATTATTCATTTTCTGGGAATCATATAATTTTATCTCTAAATATTTCAGTATGTATCTGAAAGATAAGGACAGGGCAAAGAACTTAGAAATAAATAATTCCAATAAAACCACAATATACTCATCTAAAACCAATAATTTTTAAAAGTTTATTTATTTATTGTTGAGAGGGAGAGAGCCCAAGCAGGGGAGGAACCGATAGGACCGATAGGAACTGATAGGGGGAGAGAGAATCCCAAGCGGGCCCTGCACTGTTAGTGTAGGGCCTGATGGCAGGGCTCGAACTCATGAACCATGAGATCATGACCAGAGCTGAAATCACATGTCTGACACTTAATTGACTGAGCCATCCAGGTGCCCCTAAAAACAATAATTTTTTAATATCACTAAAGATCCAATGTTTACACTTCCCCAATTGTCTTGTGAGTTTTGTTTTATTTTTGACAACTTAATCAAACTGGGAACCAAACAAAGTCAATTCATGGAGATTGGTCATGTGTCCCTTATTTTATTTTATTTTTTGTAATTTATTTATTGAAGAAACCAACACATTTGCCCTGTATTTTCCTAGAGTCTGATAGCGCTGTTTGAACCCCCAAGATTTTGTCTCAAATGTTTCTCCATCCCTTGTTTTTCCTGTCCATTAGTCGTTAGATGCAGAGGTTTGGTCAGAGTCAAGTTCGTTTTGGGGAGGGGTCACGACAACTTCATAGATGTTGTTGGTCCTTCCACTGGGATGTACTTAATGCCAGCTTTTCTCTTCTCTTGTGATTATTGTTGCCTAGATCCATTATTTCACTAGGAGTTTCAAGATGGTGTCATGAGATCAGTTTTTTTTCTCTGTTTATTACTTGGAATCCTTTTTCTCAATTCTTTTGTTACTCTGCAGTTTGTCTTGTGGAGGCAAGGCACAATCGATGCCAGATCCTTTTTCTTTTTCTTTTTTTTTTTTTCAACGTTTATTTATTTTTGGGACAGAGAGAGACAGAGCATGAATGGGGGAGGGGCAGAGAGAGAGGGAGACACAGAATCGGAAACAGGCTCCAGGCTCTGAGCCATCAGCCCAGAGCCTGACGCGGGGCTCGAGCTCACGGATCCCGAGATCGTGACCTGGCTGAAGTTGGACGCTTAACCGACTGCGCCATCCGGGCACCCCAGATCCTTTTTCTTTATCAGTTTTCAAAGTAGTGATCTGTTCAATACCATCTTCCAGTTGTGACCAATGAGCTTTTCAGTATGATTATGAAATAATATCAGGGATTTAATCTATTACAGTTATTATTTTATTTATGCTCAAACTATACCATTTAGATCGACTCCTGATTTCTTTTGTTATATCCCTAGAAATTTTTGGTAGCTTTCTTATTTTCTGGATGATGAACTTTAGATTTATCTTGTGTATTTCCTGGTCAGGCCTGGGATCAGCCATCCATCCGAGCAGCCCTGGGACTTCTTTTATTTTTTAAGTTTATTTACTCATTTTAGGGAGAGAGAGTGAGTGCAAGTAGGGGAAGGGAAGAGAAAGAGAAGCCTAAGTGGGCTCTGTGCTGTAAGCTCAGAGCCTGACATGGGGCTTGATCCCACGAACCATGAGATCATGACCTGAGCTGAAATCAAGAGTTGGTCACTCAACCAACTGAGCCACCCAGGCACCCTGGGACTTTTTAATTGGGAAATGGTATTTAGAGACCATAATACGGTACTGTGGATGCTCAGTGCTACTGGATTGATTATTATTTCTAGGTCTTCTCAGTGGGCAGTGTGCAATTTCTTAAAGATAAAACCCGTCATAAACTCATACTCATACATGATTTTATGTCCTGTGGTTGGGCAGGGCTTGGCTGGGTAACTCCTCTGTTTCAGGAGGCATGGGCCGAGGTGCCTCTGTGGTATTCTGCTGGTGGGTGTGCCCGTCTGGAGGACTCAAGGGGGCTTCATTCCCACGTCTGGTGACTTCCAGTGGATGCCAGAAGCATGGGCTCAGGCTGGCTGGACTTCCTATATGGTGGCCTGGGGCTCCCGAGATAGCATGCTCACAGAGGCCTCTTCGGACCCAGCCCAAGAAGTCCCAGGATGTCACTTTCACCACATTCTGTGGGTCAGGCCGTTCGCTCAGGTCAGCTCAGGATTAAGAAGAAGAAAGTCCATCAGGTCAGATAGGATGCCTGGTCTGGGGAGTCTGAGCAGCACTCACACCAGCAGCACCTTCTCTTGTCCAGGACCTCCGTCACCTGCCTGCTCTCATGCACCGGCCGAACTGCCTCGGTGACTCACTCTGCCACATGGTACCTTGGCCCCTGCTGCCTGAACCTGTGGCAGTCCCCAGACGGGTCGGAAGATGCATCTTCTACTCAAGGACGTCCCCGCCTGGTTCTGGCACTCTGCAAGCTGGTGACCTTCCCCACTTCCTGGAGAGATGCATTTCAATTCAGCCTGTAAGTGGGGTTTCCAACGGGGGCACAGTGACCATGAGCTTCGCAGTGTGGAAAAGCCAGCTGTTGGTGCGAAAATATCAAAGGTTCTTCAACCTTCCTGGTGGGATGTGGGATCAGGGCTGCAGATTGGGGTAGGTGGCAGGTGGCCACGCAGAGAGTTGGATGAGGCTATAGAGGAAGGGTTGGCCTCCGGGGCGCAGGCGATGTGCAGTGGCTCCATCCCTCCACGGGCTCCATGGGCTGTCCCTTGAGAGCTTCCTGGAGGGGCAGGTGGCGTGGTGGAAGGTTCTGGGCTTGGACCCCAGCCACCCCCCCTGCACCCCTGGTGGAGACAGGTGCGACAGTCTGCTCTGCGCTGGGGTGAATGAGCAGAGGCTGGGCCCCCAGTGCAGGAAAGGTGCCAGACTCTGCAAATGCCCCCTCATGGTCGTTGTCAAGGGCTTTCAGCAAATCTGCCTGTGGAAGCGTGCTTGTCAATTACAACATCAATTACAATGTCAATTACATGTCGACAAGTAATTGCAGATCTGGGTCATCCTGCGGGTCATCTCCTCTGGGAGGAAACTGTCACCCAGTGACTTAACCCTGTGGGGGCAAATTTCTAGAAAGCTCACAGGGTGGGGATGAGGGGTGTGTGTGTGTGTGTGTGTGTGTGATAACTGCCTTGCCTCTAGGTTGGGTTTTGCTGGGTGGTTGAGATACAATGAATGGGGTTCTCAAAGTCCAGGTATTTTCTGTTATTGCCCGAGCTTAACCGGATGGATCGTAAGCAGGTTTCTGTATTTGTGTAGTGATGCGGGTAGAGGGCGGAACTGCATTTAGGCCTCGGCTCTGCCACCCACGAGGAGCTGCCTCAGCAGCAACCTTGGGCTTTTCCGAACCTCACTCGCTTCATCTGTACCAGTGGGCGGCAAGCCTTCCTGCCCCACAGCACTGTGGGGTGTGGACGAGGAGAGGGCCTGTGAGAGACGCTTCTGAGTCTAAGAGGTGCAAAGCGCAGTCCTGGCACCAGACACATGGGCAGGGGCTGTGGTTTGGTGCCCTGCTAAGTGCTGAGTGTGGGCTCCCCACGTAGAGTGTGTGCAACGAACATTTGCCACATCACCTCTTTCTCTGTCCCCATTTAGAACTGTTCCCCGAATAGCTACAGGTCAGAAATGGAGAAAGGGAAGTCTGGTAATGACCAGGCGTTTGGTCAACCTCTTGCCCCCATGAAGAGTATCAGGTTCAGACAGTTTTGACTGGAGGGCGTGAGTTGAACAAACACCAAAGCAGCTCAGCGTTCTCCTTTGGAGCTGGGGGCCCGCTGCACTCCCTCCCTGACTGTTTCTCGGAGCAGCTTCTGATAGGGTGACCATCTGATCAGTAAAGAAAGTGCCAGGGGCTCCGTTGCATAAACCCCCCAGGCAAAGCTTGTGGACCCTGAATTCTCAGTGTCACTAGGAGGGCTGGACAACCGGTGTCTTCTCTGTTGGTAATCTGAGTCTCCTTCTGAACCAAGCAGCGTTCTGTGTGTTTTTCCACAAGCAAAAGGGGTCACATGTAATTTATATAACTTTATAACTTCCATCATTTGCTGAAAACAGTTGCAAATATAATACACGAATCTGGGACATTTCTCTGAATTAGAGGAGCCTGCAAGATTGGTGGGGAGAAGGTTTAGCGAGACGGCAGGGGGTCGCTGCATCCTGGCATTTCTCTCTGCACAGCTGTGTGTCATTTATGTGTGTGTGTGTGTGTGTGTGTGTGTGTGTGTGTGTGTGTGTGCACGCATGCAATAATCCTGAGATCCATATACAGAAGCTGTCTGAATCAGTCACCATAGGCTAACCTCTGTAAAAGATAACCTCAATGTTTTAGTGGCTTAATACAATAGAATTTATTTCTTACTCTTGTAAAGTATAATTGGTGCTGGAAATCTGGGGGCAACGGTGGGGGGCGGGGGGAGGAAGTTTGCTCCATAGCATTGTTCCAGGAACCTTTTCTGTCCTCTGGCTGCACCACTCTCGAGGGCCTTAACATCCTTTCCGTTCAGCCAGCAGATGTGGGAAGAGAGGGCATGTAGCATTGCACAGAAGTCTTATGGGCCCAGCCAGGAAAGTGGCGCATAAGGATCTGCCCACGTCCGATGGGCCAGAACTATCACACGTCCACCTGTCTGCAAGGGAGACTGGAGAGGTGGTGCAGCTACGTGCTGAGGAGGCAGAGAACCCCTTGTGGACCCAAGGCAGTCTCTGTCCCCTTGGCCAACCTGTAAATTGGTAAATCGAACCATCCCAGGAATGGGAAGATAGTATTTTTATGAATCAGAGGTCAGTAAATTAGTATCTACCATATTTCTTGGGGATTCAGTTCCTTTCTGACTCAGTGAGAAGTTTTTTGAAAAATTAGTATCTTGTTAATGAAGTTTCCTTCAGTGTTTGGTCAGGTTCCATAGGCCAAATTAAAATTTTCTATACAAAGGTCTGAAATAACACTGTTTTTAAAAAGTTGAAAAATGTTTTAATGTGTTTATTTATTTTATTTTTGAGAGACAGACACAGAGTGCAAGAGGGAGGGTCAGAGAAAGAGGGAGACACAGAATCGGAAGCAGGCTCCAGGCTCTGAGCGGTCAGCACAGAGCCTGACGTGGGGCTCGAACTCGGGAGCAGTGAGACCATGACCTGAGCTGAAGATGGACACTCAACTGACTGAGCCACCCAGGCACCCCTTAAATAACACGATTACAAACACTGTCAAGAACTGTGAAGGGGCCTAGGTTTTACCCTCTGTGCAAGGTAACAGTTGAGGCTGCCGGTTTCATGGGTGCTGGCAGGAGACCCGAGATGCCCCGGGGCAGAGATGCTGCTGATCTTGTTCACTGCTGTTGACCCAGTGCCTAGAGCACACTGCGTGGCACAGAGGAGCCTCAAGTAGTATGTAGGAAGGAAGGAATGAATAAGTGAATATTCATTTATTATCAATCCATTATGATTCCCAACATATGAATATTTACTTATGTAAATGAATACTTGACCAACAGATGAATAAGTACCTACTTTGACCTACTCTCATGAAGCCCCCCTCTCCCGCTTTGCCCCCTGTCTCAGGGAAAGATACCTCTCAGTTGCCCAAACGAGAAACCAAGAGCCACTCTCAACCCTCCCTACTGTAATGGAAACCATCACACGTATGAAAACACCGACCACCCATAAATGGTTCTTATGCGTGCAATGTTGACCTGATTCTTCCGTTTCTGGCTTTGAGATGGAGGAGGGAGCCATGGGATGCAGGCCACCTCTAGAAACTGGGGAAGGCAAGGAAACAAGTTGTGCTCTCCAGCTTCCGGAAAGATTCGGCCCTGCCGACAACTGATTTGGGCCCCGTTTAGATTTTAGATTTCTGAACTTCAGAAATACAAGCTAATAAGTTTTTGTTGTCTTAAGCCACTATGTGTGTGGTTGTTTGTTACAGCAGCAGTGGGCAACTGATACACTTGGCAAAGAGATAGGAGCGCATCCCCTCCTGGTGGGGACTGGCCAAGGCCCTGAGGTAGGCTGCACTCCTGAAGTATCCTTTGTAGCATGAGCACAGAGGAGCAGGGAGTATCTAGTGGGCGATCATGGGAAGAGATTAGAGAATCTCAAAAGAGGTTTCCAGACTAGGCGGGAAGGAGCCAGAAGGAGCATGCTGGCCTCCCATCCATGTTATTGAGAGCCTTGAATATGTACTGAAGCGTGTGGGGAAAGGTAGGGAAGGGAGAGCCCAAAATTAGTGCTCAGGTGCACTGGGCTCAGTAAAACCAATCTCTGATTTTTCTATTCTGATCTTTTGTCTTCTGTTAGATGTCTTCTCTTGAAGCTTCATTGCATTAGAAAGAACAGATAGTTTGTGGAATGACGCCCTTGCTCTCTCATGCCTCCTCAATGGTAATTCCAGTGATTTCCATGGCTGAGTCTCAACACACAGATCACATTTTCTTCCAGTGGCACGGCCTTGTGGCACAGTTTGGCTCACGGTGACTTGTATCGTGCACTGATTTTCACCTGACTCCAAAGACATTCCTTATGGCTGAAAGACACAGTGTCAAGGATCTTGTGTGTATATACGTTTGTGGAACAGGCAGAGGCTCTGTCCTCGCACCCAACATTACTGAACCTCGACATACTTGCCCGGTGAATCTGTGGGTTACTCAGTACCCACTTGCTGTAGAACTGCTTGGAAATTTTGGAGTGTCTCTTGATATTGGGAATCACCGGTGCCTTTGAGCTGAGGAAGGGTCTCAATGTGGAGATGTTTCCAAACTCTTGTGTGTGGACCTGCTCTCCCATGCCTTTTGCTTCTCACTAGAGCTTTTATTTGCAGCTGGTTTTCAATCATGTATCAGTTGTGGTAATTATGCGTTGTTAATTTGTTAAAGTTTCATATTTGCTCTCATATATAATCATAACATTGTAATAAAAGCCAATAATTTGTAGGTGATGGCAGATGGTGAAGATACAAATGGGTGCCAGAGAGAGAAATGGATTTATGGATCGTATCATAATATTTTTGTCTTCCTTTATTTTTCTCCTGCAAAGTTTTTTTTTTTTTTTTTGGTGTGTTTGTCTTGAGGACATGAGCCTCCGTGGTGCCAACTCTCCATGACAACATTGAAAACACACTAAGATATTTTCTAAAAAAAAAAGAAAAGAGAAAAATCCCCAATAATAATACTAATATTACTGGAAGCACGGGCAGAGATCAGCCAAGGCAATTAAAACGCGTCTGAACCGCCGAGCAGTCATTTCTGCAGTCACAATTCCGATCATGTTGGAAATTGTCATCGCCCAAATCCTTTGACGAGAAATCTCTCTGGGTCCCTTGTAAACCACCGGTAGGAGTGTCTTGGGAAAACAAGTGAAGTTTCTGGTTTCCTTTGGGGAGGGGGAAGGTGGAATATTTTTTTCCTTTTCCTGAGCAGCGTGTGATTCTGCCGGGTTCCCTGGTGTGGAACTTCAGAGTCGTTGGTGGCAACATGATAAATGGCCACACGGCTCTGCAAAGAATTTGAAATCTTGGGGAAATTCTCCTGGGTTGGCTGGAAGACAGGGGCTGTGCCCCGTCCCAGGGAAGTGGATATTGGAGATGAGTAAGATCCCTACCAGAGCACACAAATATTTCTTGCCAGTCGCCAAAAGGGCAGACCAAAATGGACACTGACCGTCTCTTAACGGAAATATTGGTTGACGGATCTCCAAGCCCGTGGGGTGGCTGACCTCTCTTTCTAAGACCTGCCCGCCATGATCGTGGCTCCGCCCCACAACTAGGACCTCAGAAAATTGGCAAACAGCTGACCTTATATCAAGGGAGCATCCAAATGAAAGTTTCCCCTAAGGTGCTTGCTCTGACTTGAAATCACTAAAGTTCTTTAGGAATCTAAAGTTCTTTAGAGCACCTGCCAGTAGGGTAAATGGCATCTGAATGGCTCTTCGGATCCTGGCTACTGTTGCTGGATTTGTGACCAACCTGCTCGTGAAGCCTCTGGCTAGAAAGATACAGTCAATTTCAGGGCCTGGGGCCCCCACTCCACAGATGTGGGTATCTGAAGATGGGAGGGGAAGAAGGAATTTGTCCCTTTCTCCCCCGACCTTCCACGGACCGATCTCTTCCTTGAAGAGTGGGTCCCTCATGTCGTTTCCAGAGCCTCAAGCTTCACAAAATAGTCACATGTTCTGGTTCATGCATCAGGTTTCTGAGAATCTCAAAGTCCTTCAGAGAGATCCTGTAATTCTGTGGAGTCTTTCCCTTGGAATTTTATTGTGGGCAACAAGTCGATGAGGACTGAGCAAGCACTTAAGCCCTGTTTACAGAGACGTTGAGAGCCTTTGGGCTTGCTCCCCAATCTGACACCCTTCCCGCGGCATTTCTTCTTCTCCGGCAGCCTCCTCCTAACAGAGGCCAGGGTTGGGGGACGTCTTCTCTGGCAGTCTTGAAAACCCTACAGCTATTGCTAACCCCCTAGGTTCAAGGAGTTCTGGAGCTGCAGAGCATGTCTGCCTTCCTGGAGGTGGAGGAGGGCGGGAGGAAAAGTGCCTTCTTGCTGGTGAGTCTATAGCAGCGATCAGCACACTTCTCCTGTAAGGGCCAAATAGCAGGTATTTTAAGATTTGTGGGTCATCTGGACAGTTACTCAACTCTGCCATTATAGCACGAAAGCCGTCATGGACAATACTTAGATGAATGAACACAGCTGTGTTCCAATAAACCTTTATTTGCACAGACAGGTAGTCAGCCAGATTTGCCCAGTTGGCTGGTTTGCCCGCTTCTGCCCTCAAAAACCGAAAGGCAGGGCACTAGTTTCATTTGTCAGTACCTCAGCTTGTTGACTCCGCCAGCATAGTTACATCACTCTGAGAAGAACAGAACGGATGGAGGAATACAGAACGTGCTGGTAGGCCGTGGAGGAGGGACACCTAATCTACATTTGGGACTCCCGTTGGGTGAAAAGGCTTGGAGGGAGGAGAGGGTCTGGGAGCTTCTCAGGTGTAGTGGTGCATGAGATGGGTTTTGAGGAGAAAGTAGGAGCTTCAGGACGTCAAGCCAGAAGGGGATTCGGGGAAAACCAATGGCACGTGCAAAGGCACTGAGACTCGGCAGAGCCGAAATGTGAGGGTCCCGCACGCGCTCTGGCATATCACCACCTAAATCAAGGGGGCCAACTTCAGTGGCAGTAAAGGCTGGCAAGGCAGGCCAGGACCAAGCCATTCATGGTGTCCTGCCTCATGCAAAGGAATCTGGGTCCTGCAGAGCACTGAGGATGTTTAAGCAGGTAGCAGACATAATCAGAATTTGCAAGATGGTGAGAAGGGGCATCAGAAGTGGGTTGGATCCCTGGTCCGTCGAACCCTTGCCATACGGATGCTGAGGCTTGGCCTTGGCCTGAGGACCCTTGGATGTGTTCTGAGTCCTCTGTAAATTCAGTCCAAAGCCTGGGCTTGTAATTCCTGAGAGCCCTCCAAGTTCAGCCACTTGTGTCTATGTGACCTTGGGTCAGCTAGCAGATTCCTTACCCTGTGCGTGTGTGTGTGTGTGTGTGTGTGTGTGTGTGTGTGTGTGTGTGTCTCAGATTATTCACCAGTTACCTCACCCAAAGACGGAAAGGCATTTTATGGTTCAGTGGTGATTTTTACGTGTCAGCCTAGTCTGGTTCTGGTACACGGTTATTTAATTAAACACTAATCTAGGTGTGGCTGTGGAGGTATTTTGGAGATGTGATGTTGATTAAACATCCACAACCAGCTGACTTCCAGTAAAGGAGATTATCCTCCATAATCTGGTTGGGCCTCACCAGTCAGTGAAAAGGCCATAGAACATATCTGAGCCTTTCCCGAGTAAGAAGAAATTTCACCTGTGGACTGAAGTGCGAACTCTGCCTGAGCGTTTCCAGCCTGCCCTACAGACTTCAGAGTTGTCCAGCCAGAACCCACAATCATACAACCACTTCCTGGACATCAACCAATCTCTGTCTACATGCACGCACGCGCGCGCGCACACACACACACACACACACACACACACACACACTACTGGTTCTGTTTTCTGCAAGGACCCTGATGCATTTGGTAAGGGCAAAGCTGAGGTCTAACTGGGATAATCAATATTGTTAATAAAATGAGTTTAATGGTACGTTTTCCATTGTGAAGGTAGAAAAAAAAAATCTGTCTTGAATGGAGAAGGTGGAGACATTTTTGATTCTTCTGCCTTCCTCCTTGGGGTATTTAAGAGACACTGAGGCTGCTGTTAACCCAAATCCTTTGAAAGTGTGTGGATGGCTCCCCCCCCCGCCCAGGTTGTCTAGCCAGGCCTTGGCAGAGATGTTCAGTCATGACTCCCAGGTATGAATCACAACACTTGAAGGCATTGTGGGCGCTTGCCTAATTTCAGCCCCGCAGGTGAGATTACTCCGGTCATGTGTCCCCTAGCATGGCTTTGTGGGGAAGTCCAGAACTGTATTTAGGCATTATTCACCGTCGCTAATGAGTAAGTCATGTAGGGAGATGGCATAGCCAGCCTGGGGAAGTGACTTCAGGGGCTCAGGAGAAAGTTAGGAGCCACGTTGAGTCTGACCCTTAAAGTAAGTTAGCAGGTTGACTTTCAGGCAAAGTGCCAGGCAGGGAGAGGGCACGGGCTCCTGGGCAGGGGTCTTCTCACAGACAGCGGCCGGGCTGAGCAGCCTCTGTCCCCCTCGCAGAGACAGTCCGACCAGCATCTCTCAGTGCTCACAAAATTCTCGTGTGGTTTGGCCAATGGCCTGCACACCAAAAGGGGATTTCTGGGAACCGGCTAGTACTGGACAGGGGGAATGACTAACTTCAGAGGTCAGAGAGAGCAAAGGACAGACAGGGGGGCCTTCTGGTGTCCACCCGCTTGGCGAAGCGCCTGTGTTAAAATGGAGAAACTATCAGAGACGCAGGGTTGGGGGCTTGCTTCTGGGAGGAAGGGACATTTGCGAGTTTCAGGGGCTGTTTCAGGATTTGGAGCTGTGAATTTGCAGCAGAACAGGAAGGTAGGTCAACTCATCGAACCCTTGCCAGGAAGCTGGATCCGGCCTGGGCCATGCCAACTTCGGGAAGTCAGGACGTGCTACCAGAGGCTGGGCTCGGTGGCCTCACCTCTGCAGCCCCCACCGAGTGCTTCAGGTCAAGGGATGTGAATCCATCTGAGAAGAAAGAAGAGAATGAGCACCTTCCTAGAAAAGATCATCTGTGAGCCACCCAAGGATTAAAGGAACCCACACTTTGTTCCTGTTGCTAAACTTCCGACTGGGGTTCCTTTCCGGGCTGATGGAAACATTCTGAAATTGACAATGGTGCCGGTTGCACAACTCTGTGAACATACTAAAAGCCATTGAATCATACACATTAAGTGGGTGAATTGTATGGCATACACATTATATCTCAATAAACGTATTGCTGTTAAAAAATACATCATGCCAAGTTAAGTTTTGAATTTCAGATAAATAACGGCCAAGTTTTTCGGATAAGTATGTCTTTTACAATATTTAGGACATACTAAAAAAATCAATTACTGTTTATCTGAAATTGGGATTTAACTGGGTGCCCCAGACCCCGTCTCTCAGGGCACTTCAATCACGTGAGGATAACTTTGACAGTCACTGAAGCTGGCGTTGGCTGATTTTTAGCCCCCTCGGCTACCTAGAATCAGACCCCAATCAGCCCGGAGGCTCCTGATCCCTCGGCCAAACAACCTGTCATCTGTCCCGCCAGCCAGGGAGGGTAATCCTGGAAGCTGCTGGAGCTGCTAATGTGAGCAGGGCACACAGGTTATGTGGGAAACAACCTGATTCCTCTCCGCATACCGCCCTGTGGTGCCAGCCCGTCTTTCCCACCACCTTGTTTGAAGTCAGGGCAGGCCCCATGGCTGTCCTGGCTGCTTTTTCACATCATTAGACATTCTCTGGGCTCCTATCCCCCTCAAGAGTCTCAGCTTAGCTACGACACGTCCAGCCTGTGTGCTCAGCCCCCCACTTTGCTCAGAGTCCCCAGACTTGGGAAAGGAGGACTGGGGGAGGGGCTGCTTCTGTCTTTACTCCACTTCTCCTTCCTTAAGCCCCTCCCCCACTGTGTCTCCCACCTCTCCAGGGGGGCCAGGGCCAGGGCGGGAGAAGGAATAAGGGACAGGACAGACCTACCTCGGTGGTCCCAATATGGAGCTGGCCTTGGAGGGTGTTTACACAGACTCTTTCTCATGTTCTGCACAAGTCTGTGGACATTTTTGGATTCTACCTCATTATACGGCAGCCTGCTTGATTTTGAAATGTATATATCAATCACCAATTGAACACTTGACTTTCTGGTCCCCTCTTCCACATTTCTACCCCTGCCCTCAGATCTTCAGGTGAAATCCCTGCTCCAGGAACACGTACATAAGCCATCCTTGCTCACACTCAGGGGTGGGGGTGAATCGCCCAGTCAGAGGAGTCCTGGGTTCCAGCTTGAGACCCACAGTCTCTCTAGGGTTGTCCTTGTGTTCGGGTGAGCCAGGCTTGCGTGGAGCCTCCCCGCTTGGAGGTTGTCTGATTTTGGATCCAGGAAATTCTAGGTCATTCTCTCTACTTGGGACTAAGGCAGATCCCCCAAATATTGTTTGACAAAAAAGACGAGCAGTGGCTTCTCTGGAACATTCAAGTGGTGGGTGGATATTGTGTCATCTGCACTTGCTCAGAAAGAGGTGACTTAGATTCCTTTCCCTGCCAGGGTCCCATGACATTCTCCAGAGATTTGTTCTGGAACTTTTCCTAGAATAGTCACATGATCAGATGAGTACAGAGGGCTGGAGAGAAGGCATGACATCAGCATTGCTATTACTGAGACCTGGGAGTGACATGTCCAGGCATCAGCAACATCAAAGAAGTGCATGTGAATATGAGGAAGGTCTCCAGGGCCGGGACCAGTGGGGGGACGGTGCTGAGGAGTGGCAGGGATGTGGACAGGTTCCCATCCACCATTGTCCTCGGCAGTTTTGTGGACGGGTTCCTGTCCACCATTGTCCTCGGCAGCTTCGTGGACAGGTTCTTGTCAACCACTGTCCACGGCAGCATCATTCACAGTCATCAACAGTTGTAAGCAAACCAAGTGTCCATAGATGGATAAAGGGATAAGCAAAATGTGGTCAATCCATACAATGGAATATTATTCAGTCTTCAAAAGGAAGGAAATCCTGACACCTTCTATGCAGCGATGAACCTTGAAGACACGGTGCTAAGGAAATGAGCCAGTCACAACAAGGCAGATTCTGCATGATTCCACTTATGTGAGGTCCCTAGAGGAGTCGAATTCATAGAGATGAAGGGTGGGATGGGGGGGTCTTCAGGGGCTGGTGGGGGTGGGGGGACCTGGGGGGTGTTTCATGGGGACAGAGTTTCCATTTGGGAGGATGAAAAGTTTCTGGAGGCGGTGGGGATGGTTGCACAGTAGTGTTAATGTGCTTTGTGACACTGACCTAGACAATTAAAAATGGTTAGTATGATCAATTATATGTTATGAATATCTTGCCACAATTAAAAAAAAAACGGTAAAAAATGAAAAGCCACTGTGAGGAGCAAGCTCCCTGCCCCCATCGGGAGAGACACGAGATCAGCTTTCCAAAGGGTTGGGCACCATGACACGGGCTTCTGAGCCTGGGTGCTCTGCCCTCCCCGCTGAGCCCAGGAGCAGGAGCAAAGCCCTCTGTCCCAAGGTCAAGACACTTCATCTTCTCTCCCAGCCGCAGACAGTTGCTCGGGGCCTCACCAGGTGCAGGCGCTGATGCAAGCCTGTTTAGTCACTGCTTGTCTTCCAAGTCCTGTGTCTGTCCTGTGTCAGCTCCATTACTCCCAAGTCATACAACTAGAAAGTGCTGGAAACTGAAACTGGACCCTCGTCCGTCTCTTCTAAAGCCCACGGTCTTGACTGTTCTTTATGACCATTCAGGTTTTCAAAACCCAGCTCAGATTCCCCTTTCGCCGAAAGCCTCTCGCACTTTCTGAGCTGGGAGCTGCTTCCTTTTGTGTGTCTTCATGACACCTGGTGCTTCTGAAGGACAAAGCCTGTTGTATTTCATGTACTCGTCTGCCCACCGTGAGACCAAGAGGCCGTCAAAGGCAGTCAGTGTCATGCACATCTTTGTATGTAAATCAGTGCCTGGAACATAAATGACGACCTGAGCCCCCGCCTCCTGCCTCCTCCGTCCCATCCACAGCCACCAGGCCCGCCTCTCCGGACTCCCTGGAGCCTTAGACATGAAAGCACGATGTCGCATGTATTTCAAACTCCCTCCCGCGGCGAGGACCCCTCTGAGTGTGATGCTCTGAGAAAAATGACTTCTGTTCTGCTAAGGGATCAAAATATTAAAGGAGGATTATGTCTTTCACAGCTGGGAACAAATCTGATTTTTCTCTGGTGCCTGTCATTCATTGATTTGTGGCTCAATATTCTCCAGGGGAGTATCTTAATTCTACAGCGTTCTGCGTGAGGAACAGATTTATTTGGCAAGGCTGGCATGGAGGGGTTAGGCGAGCCCCCGTTGATTACTGAACCCAAGGAAACATGTCTCTGAGCCCAGCAAAGCAAAATTCCAAGTTGTTCTCTGTTCTTCCAAATGTGTGTGTGCTGATGCTGTTGTATTGATCGCATTAAAATGAAGATTTGCTGCTCAATAAAAATGACCTCAGATAAAGCAGACATACAGGTGTCATGCCGGAGAAGATACTCGTAATATCTCACACAGATAGAGGATTAAAGGGGAGGCTTAATGAAAGAGAAAACATTCTTGGAGGTCATCAGGAAAAAGATCGGCCATCTTGCTAACTTGCGTTCTTGCCTCTTGATTGTTTGTAGTGTCTGTTCTGTATAAATAAGGAAGAAAAAATTTTAATGGTAGAAAATATTTAAGTAGGTATCTATCACTAGGAGATATATTGATACATAAAGGCAGCATGATAAGGTAGAGTAGAAAGACCATGTTATGGGCTGAGTGTTTGTGTCCCCCCAGATTTTTTTGTTGAAGCCCTGACCCCAGTGTGACTGAAACGGGGTCTCTAAGGCAACAACTAAGGCTAAACAAGGTCAGAAGGGTAGGGTCCTGCTCTGATAGGATTAGAGTCCTTATCAGAAGAGCCACCAGGGAGCCTGGGTGCCTGCAAACCAGGGCAGGAGCTCTCATCAGACACTGGCCATGCATGTTGGTACCTTGATCATGGACTTCTTCCCAGCCTCCAAAATGGTGAGAAAATAAATTTCTGTGGTATAAACCTCTCAGCTGGCGGTAGTTTGTTTTAGCAGCCTGAGCAGACTAATACGGATTAATAGTTTTGGATCCGATGAAATCAGGGTAAATTCTGGGTCTCCCACTTGTTGACTGAATAACTCAGACAAGTTATTTAATCTTTCTGAACTTGATAAGTAACCAAGGATTAATACGCCGTGCTGGTAGTTTTGTCCTTCAGGTTAAGGACAACATTTGGCACTGGGTGGGCACTCAGCAGGGTCTCCTGCAGTTGTAGAGGATGCCCTATAATGGACTTCTTTCCTAAAAGCCAGCCTTGTCCAGCCCTTGCGTTTTTGTGAAACAATGAGTTGTTTCACAAGATGAATTGCTCACTCAGAGGATGCATGTCGTTGGAATTGACAGGGCAAAGGGGACCCTTTTGCAAATTCAGTATGTATTTCTAGGTTGATTCCTTTCATTGTAAGGCATGGGCACAGAATCCTCTTGGGAAGAAACCAGTTCACACCACTATTAATGGAGGTGTGCAGGTGGTTACTGGGCCAAGCTCCCCAGCGAGGCTCTGAGGAACTGAAAGCTTACAAATAGGATCCAACCCCTTCTCTTGGACCCAATCAAGAGAAATGCATCTTTGCTCCAAGGAAAAATGCTCACTAGACACCAAATACTAATTCTAAGTTGCATACGGAGGCATCACAAATGTTGAGACACCCACAATGCACCAATATTTAGTTGCTGCAACTTCTGTGTGCATTGGGGGAGGGGTGTGTGGAGACGTCTTTGCCAAAGTTGATCTTAAATGACAAGTCTTAAAGTTGCGTCTGCAAATGTCTAAACAACTGTCACTCAACATCCACCAAATCCTTGGATTTAGAGTTTCTATTGAACTTGAAATTTTGTGTACATGGTAGAATCACTGCTTTCTAGGAGTCCAAGCACAGTACCATATTCTAGTGTCCTAATCATCACCTTACAGAGGAGGAACGTGTGGAAAGAATCCAGAATTTCCTTCATGATTGGAATCCAAAGGGGACAAAATGTGAAGTTGGAAAATTATTTTAAACCATTGTTTCGGAGTAAATAATACTGATATTTGATCCATCAAAAAGTTTGGATGGCCTACGATGAACCCACTTTAAATTAAAAATAAGCTTTATTCCTTTTCTTTCTGGGGAGAGTGACTCTGTACCCTTGATTTACTCCTCCTCATTAGTCATGGAACCTTTCATTCAGCACTTACCTCATCCACCTTCCTGAAAGGCCCCATCAATGGATGCAGATGTCTTGAACCATTTGCCTTTGAGGGTTCCAAATGTACTGTGTCATCTCCACAGGCTTTTCCAACTGCTGTTCCAGGCTGATGAACTTCACGAGCAATTAAACTAGGTGTGGAGAAGGTGGTCAGTAGGAAAATGTCCCAAGGGATTAAAAATGTTTAGGAGCCACCAGTGTGAATTGCCTTCCTGTTCTTTGAGAATGCCTCAGTGCGTTGTTCTTTTAAAATCTCTTGGGCAGAGTGCAGACAACGTGCCTAATGCTGGAATCCCAGCATGCTGACCCGGTGAGACACCTCAGTGGCACCCAACCTTCCATGGCAGGTGACAAAGAGCCTCATTCAACAGTCTACTCTTGAAGGCTGGAAGGCTAGCCCAGGAGAGGAATTTCTTGCAATTGTAGATTCCTCTTTTTATACAGAGATTTTAAAAATTAATTATGTAAACAACCGGCAGTAGAGTTCTTCTCAAGGAGGAAATCATCGTGATGCTCGGAAAACTCCTTGAAGGTGTGGGGTAGGAGAAAGACCCCCAAGAAGGGGTGTAGTATGGGGGCTCATGAAACCCAACAAGGTGAACTGCTTTGTCAGAGACAAGAAAGAAAGAAGAAGAGAGGCAGAAGAAGAAAGAGGGAGGGGTAGGGAGATGTCAGGAAACGTTAGCGATGGTGTCGGGTGGGTCGGGGTGGGCGGGACAGGAGCTGAGAGGACTCTCGACCTAAGAGCCTCATTGGCGACTGGAGATTGTTTTCAAGCCTTCAGCGTGAACCCCTCTTCCATATTTCTCTGGCCCTAATCTTCAGCAATGCCAGCCACCCTAACAGACGCTCTGTGTGAGTCCGTTTTGTGAGAGCGTGTGCCCACCTGTTCAGCACGTGTATGTCGCCACGTGCATATACCTGTTCACATGTGTTCGTGCGTGCGCACTTTCACGCACAAATATTCGTACATGCTCGTGTCCGCGTATGCAGTGTTCACTGTGCCAAGCTCTTCGCGTGTGCGCGCGTGTTCACATGCATGCGCGTGTCCAGCACGTGCTGGACAGGACGCACCTGTGTCCTGTACATACAGGAGGACAGCTAGGCACCTGTGCTCCTGTACATACACGTGTCTCTGTGTAAGACGGGTGAGGCGAGGAATTCTGGCTACCACCATGAGGGACAGAGACAGCCCATGTAGACCACCTGCGTCTATGGAGAACGTAGCCTCAGGGACCCTTAGAATTAGTGGCAGAGGCCTCACAGGCAATGGCAAATGGCAGCCCGCATGGAATTGGGGGACTCACACTCACTTCATCTAGGTCTAAGGAGTGGGGAGAACCCCACTTAACGCCTGGACTTCAAATTTATCTATTTTTCTGCTTTATTGAGGTAGAGTCGACAAATAAAATTATGAGATATATTTAAAGTGTGCAACGTGATGATCTGATATATGTTCACACTGTGAGAGATTCCCACCACTGAGTTAATTACCATCTCACATATTTACCTTTTTGTGTGTAAACTTAGCTTCTACTCTCTTAGCGAATCTCACACAAGACAATGTTAGCAGCTGTAATCACTGTGTTATACATTAGATATTCAGACCTTATGTACCTTTAAAAATTTTTTTACTGTTTATTTATTTCTGAGAGAGACAGAGACAGAGTGCAACTGGGGGAGGGGCAGAGAGAGAGGGAGACACAGAATCCGAAGCAGGCTCCAGGCTCCGAGCTGTCAGCACGGAGATCGATGCGGGGCTCGAACTCATGAACGGCAAGATCACGACCTGAGCCCAAGTTGGATCCTAACTGACTGAGCCACCGGGGCACCCCCAGACCTTATTTATCTTATAACTGAAAGTTTGTACCCTCCTGTCGACCTCCCCCCTTCCCTCATCCCCAGCTTCTGGCCACAACATTCTACTCTCCGTTTCTATGAATTTGACTTTTTTTTTCTTTTCGATCCCACATTGGATTACAACTTTAACAGGGAGAATTTCTCACCGTGGCTGTCCATTTGCCCCACTTGGGTGTAAAGGTCACACTGTCACCATCACTCTCCAGCAGAGGGCTGGCCTCAAAAGATACACAGGCTGTTAGTGTTTTCTGAAGCCGATGCTAGTAGGTTGGCTAAGGACATTTGTCTGCGGGGTGTCGTGTGTCACTCCATGTCCCACAGCAGAAGCCAGCCCGAAGAGTTCTCACCAGCCGTGTCTCAACACTTCCTGGAGTGTCTCCATTGAGGCTTTAGGGAGAACTTACACAACAGGCAGGATCCTGGGATCGACTGTGTGAAGTGCCTACAACAGTTCCTGGCAGATGGTAGAACATGAACGGGGGGTGCCTGGGCGGCTCAGTCAGTTGAGTGTCCGACTCTTGATGTCGGCTCAGGTCACGATCTCACGGTTTGTGAGTTCGAACCCTGCATCGGGCTCTGTGTGGCTAGCTGAGAGCCTGGACCCTGCTTCGGATTCTGTGTCTCCCTCTCTCTCTGCCCCTGCCCCACTCACGCTCTGTTTCTCTCTCTCTCTGTCAAAAATAAACATTAAAGAAAAAAATTAAAAAAAATGAAAAGAACATGAATGTATTTCAGGCACTCCTCTGATGATACCTGCTCCTATTGGCACCGAGATGGTCCAATACACCGGTTCCCAGAGGGCTTTCTCATGGTGACGAAGGGGAAGGTGTTCCTCCCAGGGATTCTGAATGGAGTGGCTCCATGGGAAGCATCTTCTGTGATGCCCTCAGCCACGAGAATGCACAGTGCAGTCCCCGGAGGTGCAGGCTCCAGATGGCCGTCTTCTGGCCAGTGCAAGGCAATTCTTGGCTTTCCACAGTGTCTGCTCTCCTATTTATTTTGCAACGTAAACATACATCATTATCTCTTCCGACTTCAACTAAAGTGAAAGATAAAGCCAGAGATTCAATAGAATACAATCTCTTCGGCCCTAGAGATGGGAAAGGATTAGCAAATTTCTGAAAGCTCATATCCCAAGCAAAAATAGCGGGTAAGATGTTGTTGCCCGTGAGGACCCCATGAACAAAGTCAGGGGGTGACGGATTTAGAGAAGGCATTGGGTTGCAGAAAGATATGTCCATAACTAAAACCGATGGAGAATAGCCAGAAACACCTACAAACCAATAAAAGAAAGAAGGAATTCTAATGGGAAAAAGGATGAAGGGTATAAGCAGGCGATTTACAGGCGAGGTGACCCCATACTCAAGCTTAGGAGGAGACCCTCATTAGGAGCAGGAGAAATACAAAGCAAGAGAATAAGATACCACTTTAAGTCTATTAGGCAAATTAGGAAGCCTTCTCACGCTAAGTGTTGGTGGATAAGTGGAGAGAGGAACCCTCAGGCTTCCCTGGCAGGTGTAGACAGGTACAATACTCTGGAGAGCAAAATGTACACTTAATCTAAGTTGGTACAGGCACGCTCAGTGATGAACACCCAGGACAGGAACCCTGAGCAGTAGAACTTCTGGGCGAAGGTCTCAAGATGCGTTGTCATCAGGACCATAGGGGATGTGAGTGGTCACCTTAAGCTGGGCACACCTGGCCTCCCACTGCTGGGGCCCATGGGTGGGTAACATGGAGGGAACTCTTCACGGAGCACTGGCAGAGGTGAGGAACCAGATGTCCTGGACAGTCCTTGCTGGGACACGAATATTCTATTGACGTCTTCTCCTTCTTCTCTTTCAACATAGATCCCGCGTCTTTTACCATTTGCCTGTTCTCCGCTGGTTAGGCAATTCACCCCGAATGCCTTGCCGTTTACTGTTGGAGACTTTTCCTACATTTGACTTAGTTGCTTTATTTACTAACAATCGGTGGAAAGGTCCCGCTGCCTTCCTTGGTCCTTCTCTCCCTTCTTCGTTCACACGCAGGAGGCCCCACCGCGTGCGGGGACCCTGCCCGAGCCAGGAATGTGACAGGGAACCAAGTCCACAGGCTGGCTGACCTTCCAGAACATCAAGTTCGTGAACTGCTAATCTAAGTATCTTTCTTTGTCGTAAAGGCCAGCAGTTCTCAAACCTTTCGATTTCTTTACGCTCTTAGAAATTACCGAAGACCTTGAAAAGCTTTCGTTCTTGTGGATTATGCTAAGCAGAGCACTTTTATGGTATTAGAAAGTAAAACAGAAATTTCGAAAGTATGTATTAACTGATAAAAAAGTAATAAACCCATCACATTCTGGCATAAACAATATCATTTTATTTTTTAAAAAACACAGTATTTTCCCAAACAAAAATAGTCGAATAGGAAGAGCGGCATTATTTTGCATTTTTTCAGGTCCTTTTGGGCTGGCTTAATGGAGGACATCTGGATTCTCATATCTGCCTCTGAATTTAGCACATTGTAATAGTGCATGTTACAAAACTTCTGGAAAACCCCACTCTACACCAAAAGAACAAGACTGAAAAAGACAAATAACATCTTAGGGTTGTTACAGAAGTGGCTTTGACTTTATGGAGTCCCTGAAGGGCCTGGGGCTCCCAGGAGTCCCCGGTAGGTCACAATGAGGACCACGGCATTGACCTTTTCTGAAGGTGTGTGTGCCGCGATCCTTGACTGTAGGAGCCCCACATCAAGTATGGGGCAGAGATCCAGGGATGAAGTCTGGCTGACATCATCACATATTAACCTAGGAATGGGGGTGGGGAAATCTGAGGTGCTTCAGGTAGTAAGTTTTCTTTTCAGTGTTTATTCGCATCTTTGGAGTGTTTCATTAGGGCTAATTTTTTTGACTGTAGGGAGTGGGTATGTTTTTCACGATGATTGACTGAGCACTTCCTGTGGGGTACTCATTTTGCTGAGCTCTTCCTCTAGCTAAAATCCGTTTAGCCTTTGTGTCTTTTAGCATAACAAAGGGTTTGAGTCAAAAGACTCAAATGTTAATGGCAATTCAGAGGTGCTCCTGGGCTCTTTAATTGTCTGATAGCTTTGAGCTTGTTTTCATCTGTAGGACCCCTGGATTCTTTTGTATATTGGGAACAAGGGGGTTACACATTCTTAGATCGAAGGCAAAAGCTGGGAAAAATTTCTGGAAGAACTTAGGTGGAGAGGGAAAAATCTTTAGGTCCGAATTTCTGATGGTAAAAATGAATGCTACCTGTCGGAAATCTGCTTTTCAGGACCGCGACACTGAGCCATGAGGGTCCCGTGGGATGACCAGTGACGGACTCAGGCGCTGTGCTCAGTGCTAGCGAACAGGTCGCATTTGGAAAATAGATTTGAGTAATTTTGTAACAGCCAAACATCGGCAACCACATAATTGTCCCCTAAGAGAGGACTGGTTGTATATTATGGGACATCCATACAAGAAATTGCAATGAGGGGGCTGTTTTCTAGGTATGGAAGGGGACGGCTCTGAGAAAGAGTGTTCACTTAAAAAAGAAAGGGCGGAGTAGGGTTACAGCATGCTACCCTTTGTGTGAAGGGGGGGGATATATATTTGCTTGTGTTTGCATCATAGACTTTGAAGAATATATAAAATTATCTACTGAGAGTGGGGACCTCTGGGCAGGAGGAAAAATTCTCATATGTCCGCCTTCTTACACCTTCTGAGACCCTGCAATGCTGCATTACCCACATTAACTATGTCTAAAAATACTAAAATAAATAAAATAAAACCCAGATCAAAAGCAGCCCCAAACTTTTTCACTGAAGCCCCTTGGTTTTCTAGACAAGGACTGGATCGCTATAAACTGACAGTGCGGGGCTGAGGTGAATGACCTTAAGACAGCAGACTTGCTGGTTTGTAACTGAGGTGCATAGAGAAAGGCTCAGGTCCGGGTCACCATTCTCTGGCTCAGCTCAGCCACCTCTCACCCCTCACCAGCTTCATTATTAGGAAGGGAACGCACAGAAAGGCTGGATTGAGCCGCGTTCTTTGGGAGGGGCTCAGGAGCAGCCAAACTTCCTTCGAGAAGGTGCCTGAGTGCAAATCGTCTGCTTGGACCCCAGGACACCCCTCCCTGAACCCCTGGGCAGGAAGGAGAGGCTTTCAATTAACAGAAGCTCTTTGAAGAAGGAGGTGATGGAGGTTTTGATGCAGGTGTGGGGTGGGTGCAGGCTCTGGAGACGCCTCGAACGAAGCAGGAAAGAAAAGGGTTGAGTCTTGAAAAAAGTATCATTTTGAAAATGTTTTCAAAAGCACAGGGTTCTCCTACTACTATTGCATAGTGAACCTAGGTCAAAGTTTTAGTTAAATTAACGAGGCAGGTGCCTGGGTGGCTCAGTCGGTTGAGTGTCCGACTTCAGCGCAGGGCATGATCTTGCGGTTTGCGAGTTTGAGCCTTGCATCGGGCTCTGTGCTGATGGCTCAGAGCCTGGAGCCTGCTTTGGATTCTGTGTCTCCCTCTCTCTGCCCCTCCCCCTCTCTCACCCTGTCTCTCAAAAATAAATAAATGTCAATTTTTTTTTTAATTAATGAGGAGACAAAGGGTGAAAACTTTCCCTCATTCACTTTCCTTTGCTCAAATATCCCGGCTGTGCACCGGTGGCCGTCTGGTGTCTCTGCAAAAGGCAAACTAAAACATGAGGATACGTCCAAGGCAACTCAGCCCATGCTGGCTTCCAGGGTGGCACCCGTGCGGTGTCCCACCTGTGGACCCGCAAGCACAAGGCCGCTGGGCATGGCTTAGTGCTGTTGCCATCTTGAATTTCTTAGTGTTTGAACAAGGGGACCCATGTTTTCACTATGCACTGGGTGCACAAACAATGTGGCCGTCCTACCCTTAACTGATTGCAGCTGGAGCCAGAGTTCCATTATAGCTTCTTTTTAAAAACATTTTTTTTTAAAGCTTATTTATTTTGAGAGGGGGAGGGAGGAGCAGAGAGAGAGAGAAAGGGGGAGAGAGAATCCCAAGCAGGCTCCGTGCTGTTAGTGCAGATTTAAAAAATATATATATTATTAACTAAATGTATCGGGTTGAACTTACTTTGAAACAGAAGTCTGCTATTCTTAAATTTTGTTTTATTTTACAGATCGGTTTTCTATAAAGGCAATCTGTCTACTGAAGAGTCATTTCCCAAAATAACCCCTGATAATTGGCTCGTACTCTTTCTTGGAATGAGATGTTTGTTTAGCATAGGAGGGGATGAGACGCCAGAGAAACAGAGCCCCCACCTAAGGTAAATGAAACTTGGCACCAGTGAATTATTTGACTCTGCGCACTGAGTGTTTAAACAGCTTTAGTCACCGTGGGTGGATATGTGTCTAGGTCTGTACTGAAGTAGAACCTTTAGTGTGATCTATAGAGCTACCAGGGAAAATACCTTCCTGCTTTTCCTGGAACCTGTGAGGAGTTTTAATTTCAAAGGGCGTGTTGGGCAAACACATAACTCTTTTGCCCGAAAGTCGTATGTGGTTTTGAAATGGGATGCTGTGCTCTGCTGAAGGATTAGCTCTCACTTTACCTGAGGCTGCATGAAAAACCAAGCATTCTACGTAAGCAGGAATACACCAAAGGAATGTAGGACATGGCCAGGGGGTATCCTTGTGTTTCAGACTTTGACCTTCATCAGGAAGCATCAGGACTGTGCACACACAGGGGTTGGTTGTGAACTCCATCGTTTAAGAAAGGCTGAAACATCCAACTGAACTTTTTTCCTTTTACAACTTAACTTAAAAAAAATTCTACTAGATATTTTCCCTTGACCTATCTGCCCATGTTTGGAGATGAATAATCTTTGATCTGTGCCAGAAATCACAGCTGGACCACTTCTGTCTAAATTTTCAAAGTATTCATTTTCAGTGCATGGTCACACCTATTATGGGATCCAAATCCAGTAGATGGTGTTGACATATTTGGCCCGTTAATTTTAACACGTATGACAATATCATATGAAGCCTGTATAATTGAGAGTGGGTTTTATACATATTACACCATTTTTTTCCTAGCAGTTTTAGGTTTACGGAAAAATTGAGTGGAAAGTACAGAGTCGCAGGGACTGTCTCCCTCCCTGCCCTCCCTGCTCCCAGATTCCCCGGGTGTAAACAGCCTATATTAGAGCCGCCACATTTGCTGCAACGGGTGAGCCAATATGGATCGTTTTTATTCAGTCAAGACCCTCATTTACATTAGGGTTCGCTCTTCTCGTTGTGCATTCTGGGTTTTGACACGCTTGTAATGTGCCACTACGACATCATAGAGAATAGTTTCACCCCCTAAAAATCCTCTGTGCTCTGATCTGCACCCTCCTTCCCCAACAAGCCCTGGCAACCAAAACTATGGTTTTGTCTTTTCAGAATGTCACGGAATTGGAATCACATAGCGTGTGAGCTTCGTGGATTGTCTTCTTTCCCTTGGTGGTGTGCATTTAAGGTTCCTCCGTGTCTTCTTGTGGCTCGATAGTTCTTTTTTTTTTTTTAAATTAAAATTCTTTTTAATGTTTATTTATTTTTGAGAGAGAGAGCCAGAGCGTGAGCATGGGAGGGGCAGGGAAAGAGGGAGACACAGAATCTGAAGCAGGCTCCAGGCTCCGAGCTGTCAGTACAGAGCCCGATGTGGGGCTCAAACTCATGAACCGTGAGATCCTGACTTGAGCTGAAATCAGACGCTCAACTGACTGACCCCACCCAGGCGCTCCCCTCCCACCCTGGTTTTTAATTGCTGAATAGCATTCTATCATGTGCAGGTGCCACAGTTTATTTACTCATTCACCTATTGGAGGACATCTTAGTTGTTTCCAAGTTTGGGCAATGATGAATAGAGCAGCTGTATCCATCTGTGTGCAGGTTTGTGTGTGGATGTAGGTTTTCAACTCATTTGGGTATATATATATTTATTTATAAATTACAGCTGTATGCACGGAAGAGAAAAAGATGGTTTTAAAACATGGTTCCTGGATTGCACGCCAACTAAGCTGTGTGTTAGGAACGTAAGTTAAAAGTGAATTTAGCGCCTGTGGAATCTCGCGGTCTAAGCATCGAGGAGGGGCAGCGGTGAGTGTACAGATCCCAAGGTGACGTTCTCCTCCCCCCACCCCATCCCTGTGAGTCATGAGAGGTCATGGTCAGGATCACACGCTAGGTCGCCATTGGTCGCCATATGAACTCTTCCAGTCTAAAGACACCCCATGGGCGACTGGCTGTTAGGACCGCCTAGTGATTGGGGCTGATCAAAGTTGTAAGAGATGACATTTCTAAGGAGGCATGCCAGGAATTACTCAGATGCTGTACTTGAATTAGGCCTCCTGCCAACCTCTGGTTTGTCGATAGCCACCATCACTGTGGTACCTGGGCTTCGGGCTCGACTTTGGATCTGTATTTCATATTACCGTCTTCTACCTGGCTGGGTGGCCTGTCCTATATTCTGAAAACAACCTCACATCCCGGGTCACCTTTGATGTTGTCTTTGGTGAAATACTCTAAAGACCCCGTACATGTCCACCCGTACTCTGGGACATACGGTGTTTGGGCCTTTTTCTCCTGTTAGTTTCTGTGAGCACAGAACACGCTCTTTCATTGCTACTCTGACCATCAATGATATCCATACAGGTTCAGGACTGTGTAATATTTAGTTATGTCTATTAAAACTTCAGCCTCACATTGCTTACAAACTTACGCTCTCTGGGTTGGAATATACCCATCGTGGAATAATGTTTTTAAAAGGTTGCCTGGGGGCGCCTGGGTGGCGCAGTCGGTTAAGCGTCCGACTTCAGCCAGGTCACGATCTCGCGGTCCGTGAGTTCGAGCCCCGCGTCAGGCTCTGGGCTGATGGCTCGGAGCCTGGAGCCTGTTTCCGATTCTGTGTCTCCCTCTCTCTCTGCCCCTCCCCCGTTCATGCTCTGTCTCTCTCTGTCCCAAAAATAAATAAAAAAAGTTGAAAAAAAGTTTAAAAAAAAAAAAAATAAAAGGTTGCCTGATGGAGGTTTTATTCCCAGTAATTTTTTGTGGATGCAGGTGGAACTGAACGAGGAAGTTACCATTCAGCCTCCACAGTAAATATTGAACTGTTTTCAAGTGCATGGTGGAAACAATGATCTCGAAAGTGAGGCTTTCTCGTTGTTGTACACTGATTAATGAAGGAAAGGGAAGACTTTTCCTTACAGGAGGTGCTGACTGATAAATGCAGTGTAAGTGTTGCATTTTGTAATCATTGCTTTAAGCCAGAACATTATCATGCGTGTGTGTGTGTGTGTGTGTGTGTGTGTGTGTGTGTGTGAGAGAGAGAGACAGAGACAGAGACAGAGACTGAGACACAGACAAGATATTTACATGATCGCAAAGCATCTCCCTGCACATCACATAGATTACTCATTATTTGCAAGCGAGGAAACAGAGAGTACTGTGCCCACACCAGACCACGCTCTTTACTGGACGACCAGAGTCAACGTCATCAGTGTGGACAGGTGACACTGGGTGCTCCAGACGGGTCACCCTGTGAAGGACACAACCTTCCTTATGACGTATCTAGCTGGGGTGCAGAGATTGACACGGACCAAGAGGAAACATCCGACCAAACCAAAGAGAGGGACATCCTGTAAAATAACTGGCCCACGTTGCACAAATATCGGGAAAGACAGGAAAAGTTAAGAGCTGTTGAAGGAAATTGAAGGAGCCGAAGGAGACAGGTCGGCTCAGTGTAATCTGGATGCTAGATGAAGGGGGAGGGGCCACAGAGAACAATGTTGGAGTAATTGATGGAAGTGGAGTCTGGACTATAGGTCAGATCAAAGTATTGCATCAAGCTACATTTTCTGAACTCGATAGCTTTCCTTTGACTCTGTAAGGGGACATCTAGGTGCCTAGGAAATTACTATGGTAGTATTGGGGTGTAAGGGGCTATGATGTGTAGAACCGACTCTCAAGTGTTTGTGGATGTGTACATGTATGCATGTATGTAAAAAGCAAAGAAAGGGCAGAGCAGTGTCAGAGGAAGTGGGGCCATTGAGGATGGGAAGGGATGGGCAGGTGACGGTAGCCAACGGGAGTGGGGGGGTAGATTTGTTTCCTAGGGTGGCTGTGACAAAGGGCCACGGACTGGGAGTCTTATAACACCTCACAGTCTGGAGGTGAGAAGGCCCCCCAAAATCAAGGTGTTCACAGGCCCATGCTCCCTCTGAGGGCTCCAGGGGAGAATCCTTCTTGCCTTTTCCAGCTTCTAGTGCCTCGATTCCTTGACTTGTGGCTGCATCCCTCCACCTCTGCCTCTGTCTTTAGGTGGCTTTCTTCCCCTCTGTGTCTCTCTGTGCATCAAATTTCCCTTTCCTCTTCTTTTTTTAATTAAAAAAAATTGTTCACGTTTATGTATTTTGAGAGAGAGAAAGAGAGAGAGAGAGCAAGCACATGAGTAGGGGAGGAGCAGAGAGAGAGGGAGAGAGAGAATCCCAAGCAGGTTCTGCATTGATGGCACAGATGCAGGGCTTGAACTCACGAACCGTGAGATCACGAGCTGAGCCAAAATCAAGAGCCAGTCGCTTGACTGACTGGGCCACCCAGGTGCCCCCCCACCTTTCCTCTTCTCATACAGACACCAGTCATTGGATTTAGGGCCCACCCTAAGTCCAGGATGATGTCAACTCAAGATTCTTAACTAATCACATTTACTAAGACCCCGTTTCAAATGAGGACAGTTACTCGCAGGTACAGGTTGCACATGGGCGTGAATTTCGGGGGCCGCTATCACACCCAGTACAGAGTAGGTCAACGCAGACCTCAGCGAGAAAGTAAGATGGGAAAGAAGCTGAAAGTTGCTGAGGGAGTGAGCCAGAAGTCTTCCCGGGTTAAGTGTGTTCTGGGAGGAGAGCAGCTGGGACAAGGGGGACAAGAGAGCAGCTGGGCCAGGACTGGTCTGTTATGGTTGAAGAGCAAAGCGGCTGGTGTGGGGGTGGGGGGGAGGAGCAGATTGCCGCAGGAGGAGAGGCACCACCGAGGGTGTTGTAGACTGTTGCAAGGACTCTGCATTTAGCTTTGAGTGAACTGGGGGCCGTGCAGGTGCTGAGCAGAAGAGGGACACCATCTAGCTTTAGGTGGTGAGGACAGGAGCAGAGAGACTGGCGGGGCGCTGGGGTGGGAACCAGGAGTGAGCTGAGCACGGCCTGGGGCCGAGCCCAAGGGTGTCGGTGCCGAGCAGGGGCTGGGGCCTGGACGTGATGTGAAGGAAGGGCCAACAGGATTTCCTGGCTAATCAGAGGTGTGTGTGTGTGTGTGTTGGGGGGGGGTGGTTGGAGAAAGTGAGAAAAAAAGTGGAGTGATCAGAAGATGGGGTCCACGGTTATGTGGGGGTCAGCGATCTGGGTGTAGACAGCAGGAGCTCAGTGTCGGGCCCACTGAGCGTGAGATGCTGGGGTTGTCCTGGGCTGGCTGTTGAATACACAGGTCTGGAATCCGGGAGAGAGATCAGAACTGGGGACATAAACTGGGGAGCGGGTGACTCTGTTCACTACCGGCTTTTCTCAGATGTTAGTATTTTGGCTTCGCTGTTAGTATTAGTCAGACGGAAAAGAGGGAAGGGAGAGGACAGAGAAAGGAAAGGGAGAGAGGAGATGACGACAGGTAGCTGGAGTCAGTTTCACGCAGGGACGCTGCTTGCGTATTCGTGGTGTGAGGAGAACAGAAGGGCTCTGGAGTCAGACAGACCTGAGCCTCGGTTTCCACTGCTGTGAAATGGGGCGATGCTAACCATCTTCCAGCCATCGAGGACTACGGTGAATGAACAGCTGGGCGGGACACTAACACGACAGTAACAGTAGCTAACGCTTCATGGCTCTTCCTCCGAGCACTTTGTGTGTGTCAATTCACTTAACCTCACGAAAGCGATGAGGTAGCTCGATTATTCTTTTTACTTGGGAGCTGAGCCACCTGAGGCACAGAGAGGTTGTGTATCTTGCCCAGGGTCGCACGGATGGTGAGAGGCAGTGCTGGCTTCACGCAGGCCATCTGCTCCCGGCGCCTACACGCTTCACCTACACAACTTCTCTGTGTGTGTGCTTGGCACCTACCCAATACGAAAGAGTATCCGTGTGCAAAATCAAGGGTGTATAATAGAGAGTATGGGGAATTATAAGTAAAGGGGTTGAAGGGATTCCGAACCAGTGTCCCCAAAGGGTGCCGCTCTGGCATGTGGACTGTTTTGAGCTGAAGGCAATTAAGACCCAACAGACTCCAGAAAAATGAACTTCCTCTTAAACTAACTAAAGGAATTCAGACAGGGGGCCTGGCCCAGAAGGAGAACTATTACCAGGACGTATCTCTTATCCGACTGACCGATCTGGACGTCAGGATGAACATCTGATTATCAAACTTTGGCTTTTCTTATCTCCTGTGAATCACCGCCCCCCCCCCCCGCCCCCACTTTCCTTTGAGGACCCAGACCTCATCCCATTCCTTCGCTCAGGATGGCGTATAAGCCTTCATTGCCTGACATGTCCTTGGGTCGCAGTGTCTTTGTGGGGCCCCCGAACACACATAATTAAATTTGTTTTTCTCTTGTTAATCTGCCTTATATCAATTAACCAGCCAAAGAACCTAGAAGGGTAGAGGAGGATTTTTTCCCTTCCAGCAGGGTCATTTTCTACCATGGGTCCTGGGACAGCCAGGCCGAGGGAGTGACTTCCATAGCTTTCCTCATTTCCCTGTGTTATTTATGTATGAAGCTGGGAGAAAACGAGGGTGAACGTCAGGCTAGGAGATTAGAAAGAGGACCGCATTCTGTTCTGCTGTGTTACACTGTTTCAGCGGATCAGCCTGCGGGCACTTTTCTTCATATCCTGTTACCTTTGGACAATAATTTCTTTTATTCCTGTTTTCCTGAATTGCCTGTCTCCCTCTGGGTTTTATCGTGTGTGTGTGTGTGTGTGTGTGTGTGTGTGTGTGTGTGTGTGGAATAGAATCATCTAATAGTTATTTAAGTAATCCAGTGTTCCATAAACATTGAAGCATTTCCTTCAAGTAGGCGGCCTAGGAGGCAGGACCAGGGAGGTCATATTCTCTCGGCTCTGTAGGTCCCAGGGTGTTTGTTCCCCAGGTCAGGCTGGGGGGGGGATGGGGTGGGTGGGGGCCGGGCAGCCCGGTGTCTGCAGAGAGTGCACGTGTGATATACAGGAGGCGCTGTCCCCATGTAGCCCGACCCCGAACATGTGTGTGTCCACGGTCCACACCAGCCACTGCTCTGGCTACTGGGGTTGCTGCTGGTGCGGGAGAC